>NC_142524.1:29844890-29912390 GCF_964205215.1 Stylophora pistillata
GGAAGGTAATGAGTCTTCCCAACTCCACCATCACCTGGCCTCTCTACAACTTCAACTATGCCATTTTTCAGCTGCTCCTTTATTACTGAATCATACTCCATCAAGACTTCAGGATCTTGGTTCAGACGTTTGAGTAGGTTACTCAACCGCTTTATGCTCAGTTCGTAGTTATCAGGAAGAATTGGGTGTGGCAGCTTCCATGGCAAATGCACTACGTATCGATCATTCTCAAAGGTTATCCTCTCTTCAAATTCTTCATACACAGATCTTGGTCTGACACCCAATGACTCTAGGTCCCAGAACCTCTGCAGGGTTCCATCAAGGCTCTCATTTGTAATAGGTTTTGTGGCCGTCTTCAGAACATGTGTTGTCACAAAGTTGTTCTGCTGTTGGTCATTTTGCATTGCTCCATTTGTTGGTCCTGAGAGGACCCACCCAAGTCTTGTCTGAATTGCAGTGGGACCATCCTCCCCCCGTAGCACCTTCCCAGAGACTAATTGCCAATACTGGTCTGATCCAACTAATATGTCTACCATTATGTCATCTTCACCTGTGGAGTAGTCAGCAAGTTTGAGTCCCCTTAAGTGTGCATGAGTAACACTGGCATGTACAATGGATTGGCTCTGTAGAGAATCGCAGATAAGTGGTACAACAAATGCTGACAGTTGCATATCTTCTCCATGCTTAGTACTGACACACAGGTTAACAACATCCACACTTTGAATGTTCTCTTCAGTTGATCCAAATGTTTTCACAGAAATAGTCTGCGTTCTCTCACTTGGTAGTCTTAGCTTGTCTTTTACTCTGGTGGTCACATAGGATCTCTGGCTGCCACTGTCTAAAATTAGTCGGGCTAGAAACTTCTCATTGGGTTGACCAGGTCTGTAAATTGCTACCTTGGCAGTCTGAAGCAGGATGGGTGTTGATGCATTGACATACAGAACTGTGGGCCTCCCACTAGATTCTCCTGGAGGGCTGCATGATGTTTGGCTCTGAGGTGAGGAAGCTGATCCCTCAACAGTTGGAGTGTGTAGAGACATGGCTTCATTGTTAGTGTCGCTCGTACAAATACTGATGTGGTGTCGACGTCCGCATTTGAGGCACTTCATTCTTGAACTGCAATCCTTACTTATGTGATTCCTTTTTAGACAAACAAAACATCGTCCTGCTCTTTTCAAAATCTCTTTCCTCGCTGCAATGCTTGTCACATTCTTACAGGCATTAGATGCATGATCCTTTCGGCAGTATGTGCAGGTTGGCTTGGACCCGGTGGCAAATAACGCTGCATCTGTTGACAATGGCACTCCCTTGCGACCTCTGTTGTAAGGAGGTTTGGTTGAGGATTGGTCAGTTGGGCTAACATTGTTCCCATTAGCTCGTTCTCTAGCTTCAAGTTCACTTCTGAAGACATCCAGAATGCGATCAAGATCCCACTCATCCTTCACTTCTCGGGTGATGATCAATCGCAAATCTTGAGGTAACTTACTCATAACAACAGAGGACAGGAGGCTTCCATATGAACTTGAGGATACACCTAATGACTTAAGACTTCTAACTTGAGACTCAATTAGATCATGCAGCTGACGTAGTGCTTGGATGTTAAGGCCTGATTTGACTGAGTTTATGTTTAACAGAGTCTCCATGTGCCTATTGATTATCAACTGTTTGTTCCCAAACCTTCTCTTCAAGATGGCAACGGCCTCATCATAATTTGCAGCAGTAAGGGACAATCCAGAAATGGCTTCACAAGCTGACTTTACGAGAAGAGAGTTCAGGTAATTGAGTTTATCTATGGGAGCTAGTTTGGTATTGTTGTGCACAGAAGATTCAAATGCATCCCAGAACGAGGGCCACTTGCTTATGTCTCCATCAAACTTTCTCAGGTCTAGTTTAGGTAATTTTACTTGTGTTCCTAAGCTATATGTATTAGAAATACCTGATGTGGAAGGAGTCAAGGGTGTTTCCGAAGTCGCTACGACATTTCCGACATTTCCATGCGACGTAGAAGTTAGATGAACTTCTGAAGCCATCGAAACATTCTCGGTCGATGCAGGAGGAGTTAAATGTGTTTCCAAAGTCATCGTTTCATCATCTCCAGG
The DNA here is from genome assembly GCF_964205215.1 of Stylophora pistillata. Taxonomy (NCBI): domain Eukaryota; kingdom Metazoa; phylum Cnidaria; class Anthozoa; order Scleractinia; family Pocilloporidae; genus Stylophora; species Stylophora pistillata. The sequence goes on from NC_142524.1 coordinate 29,846,990, forward strand.
TAAATTAGAAGAACTTGGATGTGTTTCTGAAGTCATCGAGACATTTCCAGGTGAGTTAGATTTTCCTTTAGACGTTTCTGCAAGTGACGGTGCGATTGCAAGTTTAGACGAAGGGGTCGATTGGCTAGGAGTCAATGCTTCATCGATCCTCATTATTGCCAACTGCGTAAATTCCACAAATTCGTCCGCTTCACAAATTTCTTCATCTATTTGACCTTCGCTGACAACTGTGAGGATGTCTTCATCTAAATTTCGAATTGTGCCGAGCTTCTCTTGTAGCAGGAGTTTCTGCTGTCGCAATCTTGTAATATTGATGGCCGATGGCTGATCCTGTTCTTCAAGGGTTTCCAAAATCTCTTCTACAGACGAAATAATTTTCCTTGTTGACGCTCTGTGGCCCGTACGGATCTTCCGTTTCCTTGCCAACTTTCCAGACATGAAGATAGACGCGATTAATCCAACAAAAGATTCAAATCAAAACATCAAGGGACTCACGCTTATCTTGTTCAATTCAGTTTCCAGAAGATCTCTGATCGCAATCCGTTTTCATCCGACTCGGTGGACCATGTAGAATATTCGAATTTTAACAATCTGTTGTTGTTCTCGTAGTTCGCGGTTCGCTCAATCATTCGAGACAGAATAAAGGCTCATTTCCAAACAAAAACATTTAATAACAACAACATTACCACGCCATCTTGAAGGCGTGCTCATTCCTTCTTCTAACCACAATACATTGCGAACATAATCGTCACGCGACGTCACGACGTGTGTAACGACATCCGCGTCACTTCAGCGAGTGCGAAAAGTTTGTAACACAATTTCCAGTCACACGGAACGGAATCACGCGACTGCGCATGTCGTAAGCAAAGCAAGTCATGTTCAATTTCAAGAAAGCCCACGCAGGTTAAGAATAGCTGGCAATGAAGAAATTAACTTCAGCAAGAAAAAAAAAAAAAAAAAAAAAACCGAAAAAAAAAAGCTGTAAATTCTAGTGGGCGGCGCAAAAGAGAACCAGCCGCTAAAATGACTAATCATGGCACTGAGAGATATTATAATTAGGAATAATTGGTCTCACCATCTTCTCCAAAGTCGTGTGCAGAACTTGTAGATATACCATATAAGACTTTCAGAAGCTGTAGAATATCTTCAACAGCGGAAATATCGTCAACAGGGGCAGGGTCTGTGGAGGTTTTGTCTCGTTTCACTTCCTGTTTTACCTCTTGTTTTACTTCCGGTTCCTCAAACGGAGGAGAACTGGGTGGGGATGAGTCTACAGTGTTGCAAAATTCCTAACAGGAAATAAAAGAGCAAAGTATGAGGAGATATTTTCCTACCATCCCCCTTCCCCCCTCCCCCCCTACAAGGGGGAAGTCCAGATTCGCAACGTAGAAAGTCAGTCACACCAGGGTTACAGATACAAGTTGTAGCGAGATGGAGAATGCTATGTCAGTGTATCACTTTGCACGCATTCAAACTGTTCACAATTTCACAGCTAGTTTTTGGTTTATTTTTGCCTGGATGCTAGGATGGCTTCAAATTTCATACCTTGTAAGCTGCCACAAGTTGAGAACAGTTCCTGTTCTTCCTTATGCTCTTAGGCACGCCTGTTAACTTCCATTTTCTTAGGAATGCTGCGTCAGCATTTCTTTGAAGGAAAGAGATTACCTCAGACTTTGGGAGTTCATCAGTGCCCAGATAGCGCTCCACATATGACATCGTCCAGTGAACCTATCAATCAATCAAAAGGTTAATCAATGGAATGATCCACGACTCAGTCAATGATTCAATCAACGAAATAGTCGTTGCAGATCAGTTTGGCCTGAGAGAAAATCAGTCAGTCAGCCTGTCAGTCCGTCTGTCTATTAGTCAATATGTTTGTCTGTCTTTCTGTCTACCTGTCTGCCTGTCAGTCTGTCAGCAAGCCTGTCTGTCTGTCAGTCTGCCTGTTAGTCAGTGTCAGTCAGTCCGTCTGTCTATTAGTCAATACGTCTGTCTGTTAGTCAATACGTTTGTCTGTCTGTCTGTCAGTCAGTCCATCTGTCTATTAGTCAATACGTTTGTCTGTCTGTCTCTCTGTCTGTCAGTCTACCTGTCAGTCTGTCAGGAAGCCTGTCTGCCTGTCAGTCAGTCCGTCTGTCTATTAGTCAATATGTTTGTCTGTCTGTTAGTCTGCCTGTCAGTCAGTCTGTCTATTAGTCAATATGTTTGTCGCTCTGTGTCTGTCTGTCTACCTGTCAGTTTATCTGTCTGTCTGTCAGCAAGCCTGTCTGCCTGTCAGTCAGTCTGTCAGCAAGCCTGTCTGCCTGTCAGTCAGTCAGTCTGTCTATATGTCAGTAGCAAGCCTGTCTGCCTGGCAGTCTGCCTATCAGTTAGCCAGTCAGTCGATATTTAAGTTAGAGCTTGAGTTAATCGCTTTCACTCTTACACCTTTACTCAAGTTGATCAACAGTGTGTGCTTAATATCCTTTGAATGTTTTCCTAGCGGTCCAATGACAGCGTATCCTCATTAAAACCTACCGTAGTTTCGGTTTCTTCTTTGGTTTCTCTTGAGCTTTCTTCTTGGTCAGGGCTGTTTACTTCTCGATAGATGACGCTAGATGCAAAAACAAAAATAAAGATATAAAAAATAAATAAATAACAATAAATAAATACATAGATAAACGTGATAAGCACTTAGTTACATGCTTACCAAAACGAACTCTACCGTATAACTGACGTTATCTTGGCGTACCTCACTTTTTACCTTTTTAATATCTAAAGTATATTTCTCTGATGAAACTTACGTGTAGGTTGGTTCCCAAACTCTCCGCATTCGCTCATTTTTAGATATCCCAGTGGCCAGTGCGACCTTTTGCACACAGGAGAAAATGGTGGCCTTGGGGTTATCTAGACGAATCTCCACCTCAGGCAGCTTGAAAAGCAAGAAAGACGACCATAAACTCATGATAAACAAGTATTATTGTTTGTCTCGTAGTTAGGTCGGATGTAAATCGAGACGTTTCAATTGCATACTGAGGACTTTCTCCAGGTTACGACTGGTACGCATTACCTTATTGCACAACGCACGGTTATAAGCTGTGCTGTACTTGGTTGGTTTTCAACAGCTGTGATTGGTAGATTTTTCATCATTGGGGGAATAACTTTGACAAATGATTGACGCATATAAGCTAATAAAAGCGAGGCTATTAACAGTTTTATCAAAGTTTTACGACACAGACCAAATGGAAAGCTAAAGGACTAAATTTTCCATGTTAACGCATATTTAGTGTTAAACGCTTTCAGTTAAAGTGGCATTTACCTCAAACTACCATTAAATAAAAAACGGTTTTAAAACAGCGTAACTGTTTAAGCCGAAAAACTGCCATGTCTAATAACATAACACAGTATCTCGAATAAGCTCTAGTAATTACTATATGAAGAATATTTTGCAATGAAATAAAAATGAAGACCTTTACCGTCAATGAAGCAGGTCCCTTAAGAGTCAAGAAAAGGCGAGGTTCCACTGTTGGAGATGTAATCTCTGAAGAAGAACTCTCTTGAGAACCTGTGGAAAATATTGACACATTTAAATTTCCCTCCATGTTTTTGCTCTATTATAAAAAGGCAAGGCGCAAAGTCTCTCTAAATACGGAATAAATTGATTGAAATTTATTTGTAATCTGTTGTCAACATTGCACAAGTCGCGATTGATTTTAGTTTTAATTTGGCGAAGGAATGAGGCGATTACTTTCGACACACAATTCAAATTACTCTATTACGTTTAAGTTGTGGTGTAGAACCAACAAAGACAACATGAAATAAATCATCATCTTAAACTAGCATTTCGAACTTTCAACCTGAAAAAACTACCTGGTGCAGGAATCACAATATCCTGAGTCTGCGCAATGTTAGTTCGTCCTGGTCTCGGATCAAACGCAGGCACTAGCGCCGAGAACTGTCTCTTGAGCACGTGCTCGTCGTCCCACGTGCGGCGACGCCCACCACGTGACTCGGGCTCCTCTTCAACCTGACGAACAAAACAGAAACACACAGACTTTACAGACATGCTCTTCCATTAAATATTATCATTTATGTCGGTTTAGATATGTCACTAGAATAAACATTGTGTAAATAAGCACCAACGAGTTTTATTCAACAAGCAAAACGTGAGATGAGCTGCTAAGACAAAGATGCTGATAAAATTCAGCCAAAAATTTTAATTGTGTCATGAGCCACATTTGGTGTTCAATTCCTCCTTTCTTTAACCCTTTACCTCCCATGAGTGACCAAGACAGACAGACTTTCTCCTTACAAAATCAATACAATAGCAAACAGACAATGAGAATAACGAAAAATGACAATCAGTGAATTATTTTTGATCCATTATCAAGTCCTCCAAACTAAAATCCCAAAAATTGTATGACAGACTATAAGAAGATTTACTAAGGAAATGAGATTTGGGATTGGAAGGGTTCACCAGCCTCGTTCATTTCCGTTTTACTGTTGCCATTTTGAAGTTTTTCTCCCTCGCGAAAATTGAATTTTTTTTTGTTTAAACTTTTCCATCAATTGAACCCTTTACACCCTAATAATATAAATGAAAAATTTTCTCAGTTCTGATTGGTTAAGATGAATGCAGTTTTCAGTTAATTCAGTGCAGAAGAGAGTTAATTCGGTGCAGAAGAGAGTTAATTCAGTACAAAGAAAGAAACAAACCAGACATTCTGATTGGTCAGAATGATTGGTCAATGTCAATGTCAAGGTCAATGTCACTTGCAGGGTTTGGTTAAATTATTTTTGCACGCGATGCGCGCGCTTTTCTTCTGCGTAGTTATGAGAATTTTTTCATGTATATCATTAATAGATAATCACATGATTTTCTCCTGCAATTTGGAATAAATAAGCACTTGTAAATTTTTTCAAAGACCACAAATTGCACCCGCCCTACGGGCTCATGCAATTTTGTTAGTCTTTGAAAAAATTTACTCGTGCTTATTTATTCCAAATTGCACTCGAAATCATGTGATTACCTATACTAACATCAGTACGCATATTCTCCCTACTATACTCTGTATATTTCTTAGGTGCTGACAAGGAGAATTTAGATATCAATCAAGAGCTTCTGTAGCTGGCAGTCATTTCCTTCATTCTCGCGACCTTAATAGGAGAGAGTCAGGGGTGTTATTGTGAAGAGAAATTAGACTGCAGTCACGCTTAAGAGTCCACGGTTAAAGGGATATTTTTTTTTGTTTCCAAAAATACTAAAAAACGTAGTAAAGTTGCTCCTGTCACACAGGACTTATCAAGCTTCTCACGTCATAATCATCTTCATTCTCTTCATCATTCTCGTCATCGTCATCATCGTCATCGTCGTCATCATCATCATCATCGGGTTCAGGAAGATCATAATCATCCTCCAGCCCTGTCAACAGCCCGGAGCCTCTCATAGCCACGTACATGTCCAAGTCAGATGCCCGAGACAGGCTGCTGGCTGCCGAGTTGGCCTCGGATACAGCTGAGCTCAGTAATCTGTAAGGAAATGGACGCTGTTGACCCTTTAGGCATAAAAATTTCTTTTTACAGAATCAGCGCATTATCATGAATAAAGGTCATGAGAATCAGACAAAAAAATTGAATCAAATTTCTCTTTACAGAACCAGTACATTATCATGAGTAAAGGTCAGGAGAATCAGGGAAAAAATTAAATAAAATTTCTCTTCACAGAATCAGTACACTATCATGGTTAAGGTGATGAGAACCAGGGAACTTGTCATCATAGAAAATTTGTATCAATCGATAGCCACATGTTCACTCAGATCTTGAAGTTAAGTTCTTTTTTGATAACAAATACTTAGCAAAAGCTTTCAATATAGTAGACCTGAGGTTGTGGTATCATAAGCCAGCATAACAATATGCACATATCATCCAAAAAATTACTTACAAGCGAAGAACTTGAAAACAAATTTTCGCTGCCACTTTTAACCTTCTATACAATACGGTGAAAATATCTAAATTTCTAAATCTCTGGTGGATCTACTGCCATAAGTAATCAGAAGTAACTAAATCGATTACGAACTCTACCATGCCTTCTACATAAAAAGCGTTTTACCTCCTCGCAGTCTCCGCCACAGAAATATTAACAGACGCGGTCTTAGGGCTCGAAACCGTCTCCACAGCAGAGTTCAAAGGCTCAGTAACCACGCCCTCTTCTTCCGTAACCTCAAGAACCTCTCCGACGGTCTCTTTGGGTTCATCAGCACCAGGCACTATCTCAGTACTTTCCGTTGTCTCCAGCACTACTACTGTGTTTCCTGACGTTTCAATAACATCTTCTGAAGTAAAAACACCTTCATCGGGGATCTCCTCAACATGAACAGCTTCAACTAAGGCCATGCTTGACACTTCGTCACTTTGGGAGGTCGAGGAACTTTCCCCTTGAGGTTTCTCCAGCGACTCGTCCCGAGCTTCCTCAATCGAGGGTCCCTGTTCAGAATGTCCCTCGTCGTTTAGGGCTGAGGACGAGGGCTCTCCTGAAGCTTCTGTAGAAGGACCCGACTCTACCACGCGTAAGTCGAACTTTCCATCCGCTCCCATGCGATAGGAGTTGGAGGTGCCGTTAGTCCATGCTACCTCCACCCAACCTAAAATGAATTAATCCTACTTCAAAAGAACGTAAATGTACAAATATTATCCCTTTTACTCCTAAGATTGATTAGCAAAGGTGAAGACCAATTCCATCAGTAATCCTGGAACATGAATGATCAATAAAATTAGAGAGCGAAGTGAGAGTCAAATTTGTTAATTACGAGTATAATTACAAACAGAGTTGCACGACACCAAGTCCTGTTATCAATAAATCAAACCTATGACTACATTTAAAAAACAAACTAGGCATCGTGTTATACGTTTTCATATAAAAAAACACTAACTCAGTGAAATGCGTAACAAGGCGCGCGCATGTGACGCATACTGTCCAATTACGCGGGCAAGACGCATACACTGTCCAATTACAAGCGTAACACGCACACTGTCCTTTAGGGCTCAAAGAGAATTGTGATATAACTGAGATTGGTTGGGAAATTTCTCCAAGAATTTCAACACACTCTTTGACACATATGTGCATAGACAGAAAGACAAAGTCTTTAGCTGGGAGATTCGCCTGTCAAATGTTACGAGTGAAAGGGACGACATTATGAGGTTGGCCCAAAGTTTACATCACACATATTTCCAAAGTTGACATTTTGAACGTTTCACTTTCATTTCTTACCCGGCAAAATCAAAATCAAAATCCGAAATAAACTTTCTCGCATGCGTAATGAGCAGCTTGATCTTCCTAATAGCCAATAATCATAGGCATGATTTTGATCGTAATTCCGTAATTCAAGAGTCTAAAGGGGTCTATCAAAAAACGGACAAGGTTTTAGCTTCTAAATCTAACAGCTCATTAGGCATACACAGATGTTTCATTAAAAGCCAGTACCGATGGCCTACCGCTGTCTGTTTAGGCCTGCATGCAGGTTTTCGGTTTTGGGTTTCGCCTCAAGGCGCCAGCAGCCGCCTAATTAACCACTGTCATCCGCTAATCAAAAGTGGTTCAATGAAACTTCTGCATTCATCCGACTGGCTGTTTATAATCAAACCTCTCCCCCATCCTCCCCTCTATTCCTCTTAACCCCACCCACCCTATCCCAATAAAGCACAAAATCTCTTATCACCGTTACCGTTCTGCAGCTCCCCAGTAACCAGGCCTTCGCCGGGGGGGCTTCCATCCTGGTCTTTCCACTTCCAGTCCACCCCTCGGACCACTTTGCTACCCACATTCAGATGCTTGAGCATCTGGGAGCGAATGAGGCGGCGCTGACGGCGTAAGGCGGCTTCCACCTCTCTCGCAGCCTTGCCCGGACTTAGAGACCAGCTGGGCTTCAGTGACTTGGCAAGTTTCTCACCAGCTGTACCACTCTTGGAAGAAGACAACTCTGGACCTACAAAAGGTAGTACATTTTATTTAAAAAAGAAAACCTGTCTGCTTGATATTTAAATCACAGTGTGAGGAGAAATTTTGTCTTGGTGACTCGTAGGAATGAAGGGGTAAGAGCTCGTCCACCGCGACTTACCAAGTGGTTCCTCGACAGCCGCCATTACTGTTCCATACACTTCAAATCCCGATAAGGACAGGTAATGCGTCTGACCACTTGCATTTTTGCCAGCTTGTTGCAAACGAATGTGTCTCCATCCCTCTTGGTCTGAAGGAGGCTCAAGCGGCCAGGAAGCTGTTGACCTGTTTTGAAAGAGTTTTACCAAAAATGTTCAGAATCTGTCTTGATCCACAGAAAACGAGTAAGGGTAACATCATAACTATTAATTATTTCATCATTATTCAGGGGAACATGGCTGGTGAGGTCGTGAGATCATTCGCTTTCCCCCTTCTGGCCTGAGTTCATTTCTAACGACCTGGAGTCACACGTTGGAACTCCCCCTTGATTAGAAAGTTTTTTCCTCTCTCTCCACAGCAACCAACACTTGATATTAGAGCAACTTTCAATTATGTCGGAAGTAATCCAGGATTGTTTTGCTTAGCTTCACTCTGTGATTGGTCCAGAAAACTTGCGCCACTCACTCAATCAGATGCAAAACATTTGCATCTGATTGGTTGATCATTCACGACTTGGTCACCCGCGTTTTCCCGCGCTTTAGGCAGTTAGACTGTTTTTCCCGCGCTTTATGCAGTTAATCTGTTTTTCCCGCGCTTTAGGCAGTTAGGCTGTTTTTCCCGCGCTCTAGGCAGTTAGACTGTTTTTCCCGCGCTTTAGGCAGTTAGACTGTTTTTACTTCCAGTTTTCATTGGCTTTGTAAGATGTTTACATTTCGCTGATTGGTCGTTGTGGTTGTTTGCCCTTTTCTTAGAATTTACACAACGGACTTCGTCGAAAAGGAGCTATTGCTCGTGGTCTGAGATAACACACTCGCACGACCGTAGAAGAAAAGACATTTTACATGAAATGCAGAACAAAGAAGATTTCATACCCGGGTTCATTCAACGAGTTATCGTCTGTATGAGTATAAAGTGTTGTCCAAGTCTTTCCATCCTTGCTTACTTGGAAAAGCCAGTTGCGAAGAGCAGACCTGTGAATCGAATTGGCTATGTAAATATTTTTTGTTACGAAATCATTCATAACTAAATCCTTGAAGTTCTCAAATAAGTAGTTGGAACTCTGAAGTAACAATTGAACGTGTGGTCTGATCATTCGGCTAAGAGAAGTCCTGGGAAGGACTGTTGTCGGTAGTAGTGACTGACATTCCGACAACCTGAGCGTAAGTCATCATCAGAGTACCAAATCTCATTCGTAATTCTTCTTTCTGTCTGCCAAACACCACGCGTCACCAAAGAGGATCAAGAAACTCACCTTCCATACCCACGCGCATGTCTGAGTGTATAACAGGTTGGTATAAACCAAACGCCCAGATCAACGGCAAACCAAGCATTTCTGTAGAAAACAAATAGTCATAACGTCAGAAACTGCAGCTGACTGAGAAATTTGGGTTCAGATGCGCACTAAGACTAGACAGTTTTTTTGTATTCTGCCAGAAAAATTTGCGAGCCGAGATCACAGACTGTGAAACGGTTGCGTATTTCACGTGAGTGGCCAAAAGCGAAGATTTCCAACTGCAAATAGTAAAAGCCTTTTGTTTCTCTATCCCTAGGTATTTATATCACAACAGCAAAAGTAGCAAAAGCTCCTCGCAACACGACATACTTATCATCGTTGGTGTGACAGTTGAGTGCTGCTGCATCCCTACTCAGGATGTCCTCAACCTTTCCATAAGGCAGCCCTCTCCCCTCTGAAGTACTGACCGCCACGATCCCGACTGAACCGGGGTTGACCCAGTCAGGCGTGGATTTTCCGTTAGTACCAAGCCAGTACAGGATGCCGTTCTCGTCAAAATCCTGCATATGAGTGAAGCTGATCTTGTTTCCTCCTTTGAGGAGGCGCACATAATTAAAGGTACTTCTCTCGTGGTCATACCATTGCTTGGCGACCTGAGAAACGAAAAAAAGGGGCATTTTCGACTAAGTGTCAAAAACAAAAACCCAAAATAACCTAAATATCGCAGGGAAACTGCGAGAGATCGAAAAGAGAATACAAAAACATGGAAGAATACAAATGTCGAGCAAACACAATGAGTGGAAAAAGAAGTTGTGTGAAAGCAGCGTTTACATTTGAGGGAGGGGAGGCTGCCACAAGTATAATACGTAAGTGTGCTTGGTCTTACCATTTTCAAAAGATATCGTTCTAAATCTCCCACAGTCGTAAGAGGTTCCATCTTTAAAGTTCTTCCTGTTCTATCAATCAGAGAACTCTCTCCCGTCGCTCGTTCTAACTGGAACCTCAAACGCCTTGCGAGCACCTGAGGAAAAAAAACAAAACAAAACAAAATAACAAGCAAATTAAGTAATGAGCGAAGGTATTTAAGCCAAAACTTTGAAAGTACCTGATTCCTATGTTATCTTCCAATGTATTTCTGGCAAGGTGACGATCCAATTATAATCACGACAGAGTTCTGTATTCCCTAACCTCCTGTCGTCTAGCAAACATAGTTTGAGATACAATGTCGGCGGAAGTGCTTCTTCCTACCGCGATCTGTGGCTTAAACTCTCTCTACTTCTTGGTACGTTAAGTTGTCGCGCACGTCTCTTACAATTTATATCTATAACTTAGACAAACCTGAAGACCAGATCCCGGGCATTCGTAAGTCAAAAGAGGCAGCTTCTCTGTAGACTCTAAGACAGCGACTAGCTTCTTTACAAGGATCGTTGCCGATGACACTTCATCAGTTCTGCAAAAAAATGTCACCAAAAAAAAAAATGGTAAGGCAAATTCAAATAATTTGTATTCTAACTGTTTCATAGGGAAATCTAAAGCTTAACCACTAATCTACCACGTACTTTTCTTCGTTCAATTGCTCTTCTGTTTCTCCAAAAGCCGACTTGAACACTTCAATTCTCTCAGCGATGCATTCCGCTGCCCGGTTGTTGGCATTTTCGTTGTCGGAGGGTATAGCTTTACCACTCTGCGAGACGAATAATAATTGAATAATTGTTCAGAGATACAAATGAATTGTAACTGTCCTGGACAAGCAGATTTCCCTCACAAACGAGGAATGAGGGCAAAGTCATAAAGAAGCAACACCTTAATCCGGTCCCAAACGGTCTTTTTGACTTGCGTAGGTCACACAGATACTTGAACCACAATCAGCACTGAGTTAATGTACGTTTGGTAAATTACTACTTGAAGAGATGTAAACTAAATTCTTCAATTGCCCGTTTTTAATTCTCATTAACCCTCTATGTTCCATTCTGGTTCCTTTTTGATTCATTACTGCTATTTCGATGTTTTCCATCTTTTGTGGTGTTCCTCGCATTTAGGGTACATCACTAGAAATGACTCAAGATATAGCGCCATAAAACTATGCCACGGCATATCAAAATTCTGTTTGAGCAGTTTTCAATTTACTGACGAAAGACCGACACCAATGCATTCAATACAGCCAGTCATAACAAAGGATAATATCATCATTAGCCAATCAGAACTCACAGTTAAAACAGCGCGGGAAAACGCGCGTGGCCAAGCCAAGACTAGTATTTGTATCGCGTCTCAATGACTTGGAGAATGGCGCGAATTTTCTGGACCAATCACAGAGCGCGAGGTAAAGCGAAAACAAAGTGCTCCGGATTAATTTCGAGACTTATCTGAAAATTGCTCTACATACGAAAACTGAATAAGTATTGATAGCGTACGATGTATCCCACCTGGTGAAGACAGCGTAAAAGGGCCGTGACCAGTCCCGTTGATTGTAGCTCATACGATGAAACAGTGGCGTCATCCTGTAGCACTTGCAGAAGGCCTTTCAGCGCAGTAAACATTTCTACTCTCCAAGATTCTTTCCCGTCCCCTCCCTATTGACAAAAAGTTAAAGAATAAAGACTCAGTTCTCATAAACGTACGAAACTAACTTGCATAACATGACTATTGAGATTTCTGTAGCGTGAAGCACTCGGGAGCGCTTCGACGAATCCTTCTTGGGATGCTCGTAAGACAGATATCTGTCTCATCTAGTTTACAATCAGGCAATAAAATTGTTGTTAAAAAATATCGGACTTGCATTTGAAATGGAAGCGCAACAATTGACATGGCGCATTTTCTCCTAACCATTTAACTCCTACGATCAAATTTGTTAACTCTCTCCACCAACTGCTAAACATTTCCTTGTTACTTAGTTGCGATAATTTAGAGTTAGATCAAGATAACAACTTCTACCTGATAACATTGAGTTTTCTCGTTACCTGTTTTCTGAATACTGCATGCATGGGCATTACAAGTTACATGGTAATCACTTCTGGGAGTTTAAGGGTAAAACTAAATGCAGAATCGAGTGAGAACAAAAATAATACTTCATTTGGCTCACAGACACTTGAAAATAATCAATTTATTTGCATTCAGGTGTATCAGCCAAAACTTACTACGCCTACCTTGGTAAGATTTTCTTGCGATAAATAAGCTGAATGCAACTGCGAGACAATTTCCTGTAACTTGGCCACAACTTCGCGGGGCGCAGCCTGCGCAGCCAGGAGGTACTTCTCTTGGATCTCAGCAGCTAAATTTCTGATCTTCAGCTTCTGGGCCTCAACCTTCGACACAAACCGCTTTCCTCTCTTTCCCATCCAACCAGCAGCGAACTCTGGCCCCAGGGATGTCTCAGCATTGAAAGTGTGCTTTGTGCCTCTGTTTGACTCAAAAACAAAGCCAGCAAGATCTTCACGGAGTATGGTTGCCTGTTGTCCATCGGCATTGTGTACAGAAACTTCTTTGTCTTTCGTGCAAGTCAACGACCAGTTACCCACAGAGAGTCGAGTGGAACCCGGTGAAGACAGGAGTGGCTGGCTTGGTGTTCCAAGCTTCACCTGGCCTCGGGCTCTCTGAAGCTTTTCAAGGAATTCTCCTCTACTCTCTACAAAAACAAACAATTTTTTACACCTCGAGAACTGGCACCTAGCAACGATACATATAAAAATACACTCTTGAAAGAACAGCTTAAACTTTTGCCACATAAGTTAGGATAGGGAAAGACGGCTGGACTTGAAGCATAAATGTTTTTGCGGATTTCGCTGCACTTTGACTCACGCGGCAGACTTCGCCAAAAAGGATGGACTGCTACTTGTAGTAATCTAAATGAGGGGTGATAAAGGGGAATCCTTGTTTACAATATTTGCCTCATTAGCATTAGCAATTCAGTTTCTGATGGAGCTAAAAATAAATCAGTTCTGAATATCGAAAGGTCAAAGTACGATTAACTCGGCCACTGAATACGAGCCTAATGCATTGAATACTTTTTGCGCAACACAGGTTTGAAAACTCAAAATTTTACATAGTATGTATGAGCTCATTAGCGCTTTTGCCGCCCAGAAATTTTGCAGCTTTTGATGGACTATTTCTCCTTGAATATTACACCCAAAGAGCTAAAAATTTCACCATGTACTAAGGTTTTCTTGCTCTTTAGCTGCCTGAAGTCAATTTGTATCTAACATGCTTCCTCCTTTACGCAAAGCCGTATGCAAATGAGCAAAATTGTAAACAATGACGTCAGCATGAATCCGCCAATAGAACCCTTACCAGACGAGTCCGACCCTCCTTCGGGACTTCCGCTTGAATACATCGTTGCAAGTTTTCCATCTAAAATAAATCTGAACCAGCCGTTACTACCATTAGAGAGCTCCAACGCACAGGACTCATTCCAAAGATAGAGACAATCGCGGCTACGCACAATACACCAATCGTGCCAATGATAGGGCTTGCCTTGCTCAATGTCGCTAGCATCTTCTTGAACGGTATCTTCAGCCTAAAATGACATTTCACCTCTATCAGAACTATCTGAGTATATTTGATGGGCAAGAATTTATGAAAAGTTTGGAAATTGCATCATATGATACATTATGAGAAGAAATTGTATTTCCCAGAATACCACGGAGTGACACGACCACGGCTCGATTCCAGATCCTCTCGATTCAGAGTCTAGCGCACTGATCCGAAGGCCTATACGCCTCCACTCATAACTTCAGTATACCTTTTTTTCGGTCTCCTCTTCATTTTCTTTCACTGCTGGTTCCTCTTGCACTATTTCCACCTCCTGTATTGGTCCTGCCAGCTCGGCAACATGGCTGATAACACCGAGACGAGCCAAGTGACTTGTGTACGTTTCCTGGCACTTCTCTAACAAATCTTCAATGATCTGCAGACCTGTTAGATGGCCGTCATCGTCATCCTGTGGAGGTAACATCAAAAACAGTGAATTATTTTGGCATTTTATAATGTTTTTATCAAGAAGTCTTTTCGCCTGTGACTTGATAAATCATTTGTATAATCAACAAACCGCTGCAAAGCATCATTTTCAGTTTATGTGCAATGCTGCACAAGTAAGATATTTCCACCAGTTAAATATTTCCACTTTTAAGGTAACTACTTTGTCTTTCCATCCCTTAAACTGTTGCTGAAAACACGGTAAATCACACTACTTGATAATAAATACATCAGATTCGATGATTACTTGATGTTCGCCTTATGATTCAATCAGCGTCTTTGATGCACACAACCATTCTTACAGTTTCGGCCGCAATAATAGCAGCTTACACGCGCGTTTCTTGCGTGTACATCCGCTCTATTACGCCATATTGCGCGGAAATTACGCGCGCGTCACGCGTAAGTTTGACGCGCGAGTACAAAAAAATGCATTTAAAAAATTATACGAAAATTCTTCATGGTGCGTGTAAAATTTTACAAGCAGAGTTTCGTGTAAAAGAGGGAAGAGTATTTATTGTTGTACAATACGCATTTTTCCTTCATAAGAGTAGCTTATAAGAGTTTGGTGCACGTGCATCAACTCGTGCGATCTTTAAGACTCATTATTTATATTAGCCGAGGAAAATTAAGACTAGAACCAATAAAAGAAGCACATAACAAGCAAGTACTTTCATTACATGTTCGTAAATATGAAATAACAGATAGAGTGCAGGGTTATCCTTACCTCATGATCCAAGACCACTGACAATACTTCCACAATAACCGAGGCAAATGCTGAATTTTGTGACAGCTCTTCCAGCTGAGCTTGTGATGCATAATGGATCATTTTACGCATCAAAGCTAAAGTTGCCTTTCTAATACTGGGCATCATTGTCTCCTTGTAGTTCTTAGCAAACAACGGCAGTAGGTTTTTAAGGTAGACTGGCGCCATTTCTGGATCTCCTTTCACTTCTTCTGGTTCTTCTTTCTTTTCTTCTTCCTCAGTAGTGGCAGGTTCTTGACTAGCTGTTGGCTGTTCAGGTGCAGGGGTAGAAGTTGAACTACTTCCCACAGGAACCATCCATTCACCTATGAAATAAAACCTTCGGTGAAAAGCAGGCCTCTTGACCCTTTAATTCCCATGAGTAACTTAGACAGAATTTCTCCTTAAAATATCAAGCAGAAAGGTAATGACAATAAAGGAAATTACTATCCAACTACACTCCGTAGAGTACAAAAAACGCCCAAGATGAGAACAAATGTCACGCTCTATTTGTACTCCAAAGAACAGGTTGGACAGGTTTTCTCGCATCGCGCAAGCGACGAATTGGATTGAAGTTACAAAAAAATAAAAAAAAATGACGGACAGTTTAAATTATTTTTCTGACAACAAAGAGTCGGAATGGCTGGCGATTATTGATCCAAGTTTATTAGATAAATTGAACGAAGAAAAGCAGTTAGACGACAATGAAATTTCATCGCTTTTTGAAGAAAATAAAAACAGCAACACGACAACACGCCAATTCCGCTCCGCTTCGCATACTTCTGTCACGCATTCCTCGCAAATAAATATCCGCGAAATTCGCTCTCACTGAATAGAAATTTGACGTGTTGGACAATAAATAACTTATTAAACGTTTTGGTGTGTCGTATTACTCAGTATTTTTACTCGTTATTTGTATTTTGCCTCGCCCTGCAGGCTCGTCAAAATACGGCACAACTCGTATAAATAGTCAACGATACTACACAACAAAACGTCTAATAAGATATATATGTATATCAATAAGGGGATTATAACTTGATCCACTGCTAAAATTCTCAGAACTAACAGCATAAGAATTGTATGGCAGACAGTAAGGGAAATTACCGTGAGATCCTGGGAGTGAAAGGGCTAAGAAAAGCTGTAACAAAAGCCTCATACTTTGCAAGTTTACTTACATAAGGTTACCTAACTACAGGCAGCCCAAGCTCACTACTGGAAAAGCAGACGTGACTCTTACAGTTGCGCAATGTTTTATATTTATAAGGGTTTGTATCGGATGTTATCGGTTTGCCTTAAAAGAGAGAAAAAAATGTCTTTTTTTGAAATAAAATGAACTTACGTTATTGCCTTGTTGTTTTCTTTGTTGATTACCAGCGTCTCAGACCATTTTGAAGCGTTTTCGACGAGATAGCGCTATTTTGGTGTTCAACTGCTAAAAAAAATACTTTCTCTTTTGTCTTTTTTTTAGCAGTTGAACACCAAAATAGCGCTAACTCGCCGAAAACGCTTCAAAATGGTTTGAGACGCTGGTAATCAACAAAGAAAACAACAAGGCAATAAGATAAGTCCATTTTTTTTCAAAACAAGACATTTTTTTCTCTCTTTTAAGGCAAAACGATAACATCCGATACAAAACTTTATAAATAAAAAACATTGTGCAACGCTGTAAGAGTCACGTCTGCTTTTCTAGTAGTGAGCTTGGGCTGCCTGTGACCTAACAGGGAAATACTGTAGGCTACATTGACATTATTGACTCAACACTCAATCCCAATTTCTTGAAAGTGTCAAAAATCAAGAATCAAACTAATGCACTCAAGTTGTAAGACTTGATTTCTGAGACTGAGGGTTAATTTTCACATTCTGATTTCTGAGAATCACAAATTGAGTTTCACGATTCAAGTTCTTAGCGTAAGGGAGCTCGCAGAATTTGTTGAGGAAATTACTTGATGCACCCAACCACAACAATGGCAATGAAGGAAAAGAATGTTTTGGAGGAGGGGACCCCAAATTTTAAAGCAGCAATAACAATACCTGGTGATTGTAGAATATGTACAACTTCCCTATGGCCTTCATCATTTCGTTCTCTCGCTTTGTCCATTGGAGTTTTACCATCTTCATCTCTCAGATCAGGATTGGCACCATGCCTGAGCAGAGTCTTAAAAAATGAAACGACAAGCAAAGTTACTTCAGACAAGGTTACTTAAATATAGAGTGCACCTGGAATTGAAAGTAAAGACCAGCTGGAAAGGCTTAAGTGTCTCCTAGTAATTACAAATATTCTAACAATGTGACATGCTTTCCAATTTGATAGACAGTCAGTGAGTCTGCCTGCAGTTTCTTGTCATGCCCACAGAAACATTTGCTCATTGTTTTATGATATTGCTGGCGTGCATCAATTTTAACTTTCCCTTACCAATCTCTGAGTTAAAGCAAACTTTCTCTTTGTACATAATAACAGAGTTTTATGTAAAAGGTTGTTTTACTTCATTGTGAAGAAACAGTACCAGTCACACTATGCACCAGAGATTTGGCCTACTAGTATCAATAAGTGAACAGTACATGTACACTGTAGATCACCTTTGCAACAGCAGGTCTACCAAAGCAAGCAGCATAATGTAGAGATGATGACCTCTGACCTCTATTGACATCAGCTCCTCGCTCACAAAGATATTCGACCTAAATAACAATGTGGATAACATTGACAGCCCTATATGTGCACGATCCTTCGCAGTAAAGCACTATTTAAGCAATAGTGAAAAACAGACCTGAAAAAAATTCAGGCCTGTACCGGATTCGAATCACTGACCTCTGCGATACTAGTGCAGTGCTCTACCAATTGAGCTAACAAGCCAACTGGGAGCAGGCCATCAAATTAATTCGACATAAACCCGTAGATGATAAATCAAACAACAAACATATGAAATACATATATATGAACTGCGGTTATGAAATGTACATGTGCACGATCCTTCGCAGTAAAGCACTATTTAAGCAATAGTGAAAATCAGACCTGAAAAAATTTTTTTTCAGGTCTGATTTTCATTATTGCTTAAATAGTGCTTTACTGCGAAGGATCGTGCACATATACGTTTCATAACCGCAGTTCATATATATGTATTTCATATGTTTGTTGTTTGATTGACAGCCCTGTAAGTAATCCTGGTAAGGTGTCTTAGTGGGAAAAGGTTCATAGTTTCTAAAGAAACTGTTTGGCACTGCGTCGGTGGGGGTAACGAAATAATTTGAATATATCAACAAAGTTGAAATGGTAAATTGGCCACCATTATGCTTATAAAAGCTGACGTTTTGAGTGTTAGCCCTTCGTCTTTCGCTTAGACGAAGGGCTAAGGCTCGAAACATCAGCTTTTATAACTGTAACGGTGGCCAATTTACCATTTCAACTTTGTTGATATATTCAAATTATATTGTCTTAGTGGGAGTTACCAAGTTTGCACAAAGCACACGATGATTGCAGAATGCACATAGAAGTCTGATAGGACTTACTGGTTAGTAGGCTAGATTACCAGCTGCTATTTGGGAACCTGAGCCCACACTCCTCCCCCAACCTACTTCTTCTTGGGGAGGAATGAAAAAGACTGGACTCGAGAGAGCAGCAGAAATTGAGCCTAATTGGTTAACTAACATTTAAGTCTTGTTTCCAGAAAGGGCCATGTATTTTGATAAAACACATTTTTTAATTTCTGATCCTGGTAGTTAGAGGGAATATGAAAGGTTCTGCTTCTCACTGAGGACTGAAAAACAATGCATGAACAACCAGTGCTTACTTAATTAACCAGACAAACATTCTCAAACCTGTAAAGGTGCAAGTAACCTACCATCTCCAATGTTCCAAATGCCGAGGCCCAGTTGAGAAGTGTCTGCCCGACATCATCCATAAAATTCACCTCAAATCCACCTGCAGTTTGAAATATACAACCTCATATATAAATCCCAGTAGAGTACAAATTTATAAACTGATCTGACTTTATAATCTAGAGTCAAAAACAAAAGTACAAAGAAAAAATAATTTACTTCAAAGAAAATGCTAAAATGTGCATTAACTTCTGGCAGTATTTCGTTCATCATCAGCATAAAAGCTCCACATGGGACCACTTGTACATAATCAATAGTGTCAAAAATTTATAGTGTCAGGGGGAATTTACTTGTAATCACTTCTGAAAGTTAAAGCATTACAAGCATTTTTGAATTGCATTAAAACTTGGAGAAAATAATTGCTTCCTAAAACATGTGAAGGACAGTCAGTCTCAAACAAACAATTTTCTGTGTAACATATAACACTTAGAAGCACAATGAAACTTATGCACAAACTATAAATTCCACACCTGTAAATGAATGAAAATTTTAAACATGGTTCTTTTACCAAAAAAGCAGACTAGCTTTGATTTTCCAGGCTTCAGATTTCAGCTATAGGCTTCATGAGACATTCTACAAAGAGAAGTTTCACAAAATATTACAAACTAAGGTCCTCTTACCATTTTCAATAGCATCTATGACTGCATCTGTGTCCTTGCTGCGGATGCAATCAATTAGCTGTCTGTGTGAATTCTCATGTGACCTGTCAAACCTTCTTAGACTGGCAATCCCTCCCTTGGGAATACTAACACAGGACTTGGGCAATGCACGTCGTCCTTCAAACAACAGAACCAGCAAGAGATCTACTAGTCGCATGGTGTCCAGAACACATCTCTCATCACCTTGTAGGGCTTTTTGAATAGCATCCGGCAGCCCAGCTCTTAACAAATCCTGGAAAGAAAATTATTTGCAGAATTTCACTTTCTATACCTTATTCTAAATGTATTTCTTCACACATTATTTTAATTAAGAAAATTTTTCCCAATTAAAAATCAAGAAAATACACTAGAGACTAAGCTTTACACTGCAAGTAAATGCTAAGCAATTCAGTAAGATATCAGGATTTTGCAGTAGTAAAAATTTAAATGGTTATCATTAGAAGGAGGATAATGGAGTCTTGGCAGAAGTTGTACTTATTTCAGAACTGAATACTATAGAATACACATTTGTCACTTCAATAACTTGTACGTGAACATGCATTTTTCTGTACACATTACAGAAACATTTCCAATAAAAATACTCAGACTTGTTTTGAAATCTGGAATTCACAGCTCACTACTGATGAACTTAAAAGGATTTCATCCCTTACAAATTGTTGCACCCCTATTAAAAATATTGTAACAGGAATGAAATACTTACATGAGTAACACTTGGTGATCCCCGGCAAAGTGTTGATAACAAACTGACAATAGTAGAAACTGATGTACTGTTACTCTTGGAGTCCGGAGTGGCTCCGCTGCCTCCTGTCTTGTCACCAGCAGCAACTGCAGCACTTGCCAGCCTGTCTAACAACTCATTGCTCAATCCATGTTCAGCTAATGGAGCTGGATCAACACCACGGCGTGTAAACCGATCAGCAAGGGAAGCAAAGCATCGGAGAGCACCATCAGAAACCTAAGGCATCAGCAAAAGATGAAGCTCTTATTTGGGGACGTGTGGGGGAAATGAAAGCCTAATACATGTTGTTTGTGTATTGCACTCTTGACAAAAAAAATCTGGGTTAAAGCCCTGGCTGGTTCATGGTGTTGTGTTCACAGTAACATATTGACAGTAATTCTTGCAATGCCTCTCTTCCTCCAGGAATATAAAAATAAACCAAAAAACCTCTTAAATCCAGAGCTCAGCCACGGTACAAATATCCATGGACCTGTCCATGACACCAAACCCATTTATCAGCTAACTGTCATTTATTAACTAACTGCCATTCAAAAACCCTTTCACCTCAAATATCTCGACACTGATTCCCCTTCCTGTCTGCTGATGTCTCTAATGAAAGTGAAAAGGTTAAATAGCACAACTGTATGAATCTGTCTGAACAATCATTACTTACATATGGGTCTTCGTGTTTCAGTAAAGTTGACAGAGACTTGACACAAGTTTCCAAGTTAGAATCCTGTGGTTCCATTCGTCCGCATAACCTGGACACTACATTCATGGCTGAATGTAGTGTGTCCTTGTGCACAGAACTCCCAAACTCCCCAATAAATGTCAATGAACACTGAAGACCCCCTGCCTCAAACACAGCTCCGGCCTCTCGAGTACATATCAGTTCCAGAACCTTAAGAGAGGAACAACAAATTTTGTTACATTACATCTTTAGTAAAAATAATGGAATCAATACACTTGAAGCAATTTGTTGCAAAGGCCTTTCACACCACCTTGTAACCTTTTTGCATTCTGACCTAACCTTAAAATATCAATAAACTAATCTTAGTAAAATATATCATAACACTTGATGAGAGTTCAGAACTTCTAACACTAGTATAGAATACCTCCCTGATCTCTTTAAAAAAGTAATGTGTCTGGACAAAACAAAGCAATACCCATTTACATGGGTAACAAAGACGTTTTTTTTTTATCCATTTATTTCAATTTAAAAAATGCCATAAGATATAGTGTTCCTTAGTGTATACATAATGAACTAAAAACCCTTTATTTCCACAAAGTAGCACAATCATAGCTGTAGTTTTTGCAAAAGTTAATATGAATGTAGAGCAGTAACAGATTTTAAGCAAAGCAATACCATTTCCTCTTCTCACTTACTTTAACACACTGTTCTCCTAGATCTTTGCTAGTCCTTGATGATAAATCAACCACCACAAGTCGACTACAAAGGGCCTTAATTGCTCCCTCCACGGCAACAATCCGTCGGGTACATTCTGCGGACACATCAAGGTAGTAGGTGATAGCTCTTGCAGTTACTTCCAGTACATTTTCTGGTGCACACTCATCCAAGAAGATACGACACAAAGCTGGTAGAAATGTTCGTGGTGGACAACTTCAAAGGAAAAAGTGAATCACTCTGAGTTAGAATACCACACAAGCATCTATAAACTAAGAGATCAAAATTGACAGATCTTGGACTACAGAAAGGTAAAGTCCACATTTCAACCAAATGAAAGGAAGTGCCAAACCTTATCCTCCTTTCTGTGGCATAAAGTAACAGAAAGTATCGACACTATTTCCTTAGCGAGAAGCCAGCTCATCCCAGATAACCCCAACAGCATTTAGTCAGTTTTCCTGTGACCCATCTACACCCTTAGCTGGATAGCAGTTAGTACTGCAAGAGTTAGGTGTTTTTCCAAAAAACACACCAAAGTGACACCACCATGTTTCACATCTGAGGTCCAGTGCAGCAGGTTGGGATGATTTTGTTTGGTTTTTTTTTACAGATTGGCAGATTTACAAGAGCACATTTTGGCAGTATGACTTATTTCAAATTTCTGCTGGGAGCTACTTTAATGACTTCCTGTCAAAGCTGGCAAAATATCAGTAAGAAATGAAAATGTTTATTTCTATCTTTCATCACTTCCAAAATTATAGCAAACTCTAAAAATTCATGACAATTCACTGAATTTTTAAAAAAATCTTTCAGTAGAGAATAACTTTATTACACTGAAGGTCATACATATTAGCCAATTAATTTTCAGTAATTCTTCTTTCTCTGTGCAACAAATATTTTGATATCTGTAAACAAAACTTTTTTCTTTCAACTACCTGAATACTATGGGCTGTGGGCTCATAAAAACCAGACCGCAAAAGGTAGTCCTTTACATGCATAAGCTGTCCCATTCCTGAAATCCATGTCCTCCCTTACATAATTTTGTCAAAAATTTTACATTCACAGTATACAGGTGGAAGTAGTGTAAAAGACATGTGAGGCTGAATTTTTCTAGTTGGGTCAAGTGTTATGGAAGGAGGAAGGCCTTGTTCACATGTAACCTTGTGGAATATATCTGAGATCGAAGTCTGATTTTTTTACCAACGCCAACATAAGCAAAATAGACAATAGTACATTGGCTTTTCAGCATTCTTCAATGAGAAAAATATACTAATAGTTACAATGTATTGCCAATATAGGAATTTTAAAAGGAAAATTCCGTATAAGTACATTTTCATAATTGCTGTTTAATAAAGCATATGAACGTTGTCCACTTTTTTCATTTTTTATCACGTGAAAGGCCTTGGCCTTCAATTGAGATCATCGCCTCTTTCGACACAATGTACCAATACAGCCTCCATGATGATCGTTTTATTGTGGACCAAACGTCAAATAATTAGGTATCGTTGGAAAATAAATTACCTGAAACCCTTATTGATCAAAATAAAAGCTATTACAGGCATACGTGAGACGAATTCTGACGGAGAACTGAAGTTAATCCAACGATAAAATCACCGAAACGTGAGGACATACTTGACTTGTTTTATCCATCGTCAATTTTGCGAATTAGCCATTTATATGAAAACTCATTCTTTTACTTCTACAAAAAGCACGCCGTAGTTTTCCCACTGATCTGACTTAACAATTAGCTTAACTACAATAGATGACGAAGAAATAGTAAGGAAGAGTTTCTATAGATTACGAGACAAATTTTGCAGTTCTAGTTTTCGTTATCACCCACTGAAAAAGCTAACTTTATCTTACCTCTCAAAACACCGGTCGATGTTGTCCGACATGAGAAGTAACATGCACAATTGTTCCAACGCAATTAACTGCATGTCTCTTTCGTCCCCCTGTCCCATACTCAGCCATTCTAGCAGTGTGTCTGGATCGACGTCTACCATTTTCACAGACAGGGAAACAGCAAAATGAAATACAACTTTTCACGATGGACAAAGGTCCAAAACTAATACGATCGACGTCTTCGCTTTCAAGTGCGAAGAAAATTCAACTTTGTAGTCCAAAAGTAAAAAATTATGTTAGTTTTTGCAGTATATTTTCGCCAGATCAGTAGTTAATGAAGCTCAAAACCAACACGAATTGTCGTCGATACTTCGTGTCACGGAAATGCACCCAACCTTTCACAGCTACTCCTCGTGTTTCCTGCCGTATGCCGACAAATATTCTTCTCGATTAGGAATTACAGCGCGTAATACATTCCGCCATTAACCCTTCTACCACGTAAAAGGACACCGTGTTGTTCCGAAAACATCTACTGCCGTAAATAGAGGATCATTACGGCCCACGTAGCGCATAAATTGAACTACTTATTCGTTTCTACAAGTACAGTATTGTCAGATACACTTTCCCGCAAACAAAACCGAAAAGCCTGTGTTAGAAGTCGAGTAAACGCGTGGAGATTGGGACTTAGTAGATCCCAGTTTCCTACAGACAGGTGCCTAAGATTGTTTATGACAACTGACAACGTTACCTATGAACTGTGTTTTGTGGCTGAAATTTGTCTAAATGGAACCGATTTTGGATTCTGGAACTCCTCTCGCATCACCAGAGCTAAGCCGTTTAAAGACAAAGCGTCGATGCCCATTTGGAGAGTCTCCCCAGCCTTTAAAAATCCCGGCATCTGAAAGTGTAATGGCGCGTAATGACAGTTCCACATGTTCAAGTGATCAAAGTTCCACTTCAATCACTGGTACGTACTTGAATGACAAGGTTTTTGAAAAAAATCGTGAGTTAGGATGAATTAGTCAATTTAAATGATCGCAATAATTTTAAACCATGTAATGGTTTTAGTTTTTTTTTTTTTGGCATCCAGATTTCACTTGGAAAAAGAGGGAGAGCCATGCCACGGTGCTTGGAAAGAGTTCTCTCCGCCACTATTCTTAAACAAAGCTATAGTCCCAAAATCAACCATTTTTTTTTCGCCATTTTTTTGTGAAGGACCATTTTTTTGTGCTTTAGTGTTTACACTCCCCCTTTTCTTCCCCCAAATGACAAGATTTTCTGACTTCGGAGTTGGTACTGTATGTATCATGGAGAAACTATGTTCAGGGTGGTTTTACCAAAATATTTTAATTGATTTTGATTATCCACAAATGCATGTGTGTTTTAATAAGTTGAGTCATTTCAAGAATACAACCAAAAATTACCCATGAAATCTGGTACTTTTCAGCTTGTGCATTTGAGGTGCTCATGAACAGCCAGAGAAGTCAAAGAGATGCTAGCTATGCTTCTCCACTACAACCAGCTGCAACAAGTTCTTCCTGTCAATGTTGGATTTGTCATCAATATGGTGATTCTATGCCATGTGCATTCTGTGAACACAGTGCTTGTGAGATGTGTGTGCGTCAATGTGACAGATGCTTTGGAGTATTCTGTGCTTTCTGCTCCACCATCAACTACAGTAATCACGAAGAGCGTCCTTTGTGTCTAACATGTCACCATGAGGAGCTGCGCTGGCAGCAGAACAGAGCAGCTCAAGGAGTACAGCAATCAGGAACTTGGGGAAGACCAGGAACTGAGGGCTATAGGCCACTTAAGGCATAACACACCGCATTCACACTATTTTGTAACATGTACATACCATGGACTTTCTTCTGATTTTATCCTTGAAGTCCCTTACTTGAAAAAGGCAATTTTGCTACTAGTCACCCTTAATACCCTAAAATTAGTATGCATGTTCTCCATACTTTTCTCTAAGTTGCTGACAAGGAGAATTTGTTTAACAATCATGAAATTATCTAGTGGGTGATCAATTTCTTTATTCTCATGACTGTAATGTGTGATTCAGGGGTGATACTGTAAGGAGAAATTGGGTGCAAATTCCCTGGTCAAGCAAGGTTCAAATTTCCCCCCCCCCCCCTCCCTGGTGCACTCATAATGATCAATCAAATGCCTGTGGATTCCCCAGGGAGGGGATGTTGGAGCTTGGAATTGATTGGCTCGTTATAATTTACATATTTGTGAACATTTTCCCTAAAGCTTTTGGGTCTTATCATTTATAGAGCATGCTTTCTAGGTGTCAATGTTTTTGCAGGTTAGTGTTTGTATTTGTATTGTATGTTTAGCATTCACTATATTACCAATATTTGCAAAAGGTAAAGTAAGCGTCATGGAAAATCCAGCAGACAAAGTTAAGGAGGTTACTCTATTCACCCATTTCAAGCAGGACTTGACACTAACAGTAGCCCATGAGCCACAGACTAGTAGAAATTTAGTGTTGGCTAGTGGATTTCGATTTCCACTAGCCAGTTTGGCTAGTAAACGAACTGACACTGTTATAGCATCTAAGATGTCACCAGCCACTTGGCTAGTAAGATGAAAAGTTAGTGTCGAGCCCTGTCAAGGCTATGACGTTTATAAAATTGAAAGCATTTCCAATGGGGCTTTTATTCAAAGGTAGTACTTATTTTGAAATCACATTTCTTAAATCCCGGTCAACAATTATGGTGAATCATTTGTAAAGGTCATATTGAATAGGAACATGTTTAAAGCTCCAATAATTCTCTTTGTTAATGTAGATATGTATTTGGCTGGCTTGCGTTATGGACAACAAGGATTGTTGAATTATTGAGTCATACCATACCTGTTTTTTTTTCTATTAAACCCTGGCCAATCAAAACACAGGGTTGTGCTTGTCTTCCCTGCTAATGGACCAATCATATTGTAAATGCTAAGAAGGAGCATCCATTCGTGTTACTATGCAATTTCAGTATTGACAGTCTTAGCCTGCGTGGCCAGCATACAAAAGGGGACAGAGGAATAGAACGTTTCTGCAAACACGAGGCATCGTCGTAACGATCTTTTTGGTGACTGAATCCTCACAGTTTTACTCTTTGCACGCGAAAACACCTCCTCCCCTCCCCCCCCCCCCCCACCCAACCTTTTTCCACCGGCTATGGTAAACTTGACATATGATTGTCTTGAATATGATAATCATAACCAAGGGTAATTGTTTAGTGTAGGATGTGTTTGGGCCAGGTAGTTGATTTCCCACCCAGGACTACAAATGTCTATATCAGTATCGGCGAAGCAATGTAGTTCTGAAACGCCGGGGTGCATAAGTCGCGCCCTTTGAAGTCTACTTGTACGTGTTCAAATAGTCAGGATGCGAAGACAATACTTATCTGCAAAGATACCTTAAAACGTGATTGAAAGGCTCAGAAAGAGACCTTAAGATACCTCTCTGCTCTGACAATAGGCACCTTTAGCAGTCAAGACGGCAACACCACAGATGACGTCGAGGAAAGAGTACCATGTAACCCCATACATTAATTATGCTTTCCACTTCGTTGTCTTTCACGACAAAACTTTAAAAACAAAGTATACTAGTCCGAATGCATAATTAATGTATGGGGTTGTATGGTACTCTTGCCCGGCGCCACGCTCCAACTTCAGCATAGCGTATATAAGCAGCGTTGAGTTGCAAAAAATTTGCCGTGGCGGTTTCCGTTCGCAGACGACGCAAATTTTGGTTATTTCACGTTGTTGTTCTGCAGAGGACTGCTAAGCAATGTAAAAATTTTTAAAACTCTTGGAATTACGGTCTTTTCGTCCAAAAGTATTTTCACCAAAGTGTGTTCGTTTACTTGTTAAGTCTTTTCTCGAAGCAAATAAATAACTTCTAGAAGGCTAGATAAGTTTATATAAAGAACTTGTTGCGAGCCGCCGCCATTTCACTTAGTGATGTTACACTTCGTTGCCTTTTACGCTCAATAGACGCTTAATAACGAGCCTAATATTCTCATTTCTTTCGTGTGAAATAATTAAATGGCATGCAAGTCTTTATTTTTGGAACTATTTAATAAAATATATTGCGTTACAACTTCGTTCATTCTCTGTGTATTAAATTCATGACGCTGAATTCGTAAACGAAGATTGGTGAACCAAAAGGGCAACGGCTCGCACTGATAAGTTCTTTATATAGCCTTATCTATAATCTACTATAATAGTTATTTATTTGCTTCGCGGAAAGACTCGTTGCCGTCCTCTTCGTGGTTTGCTGAAGGTCCCTAATTAAGTCAAATACCACGGAGCTCATCAAGTGGTAGGAGTAAAACTCTACTCGAGTTTCCATTCGTTCTAGAATTAGTCTAACAATTGAAACCGTAAGGCAAAAACATCGATAAATGGGCGATGTGAAATGGGGAATCAGTTTAACGTCCTTATAATAACAACAAAAACTTTTAGAGCAAAGCTTAAGGCACAGCGAAAATGCACGAGAAGATTTTCTGCGTTCATTGAATCTGTGTGGAAAACTTTCCCTTTCTCAGTTATTTCTCGTGGTGTCGTATTAGTATGGCTATTAATACTTGACTCTGAAAGTTAACATATCAAACACACACACACACACACACACACACACGCACACACACACGCACACAAACACACACTTTATTAATTTCCAATTGAATTTTACAGTAAAGGGCATGCTCGCAACTAGCAAAGGCTAATCTAGGCGGGCTATGCTGAATTACAAAGATATATTAAAACAGAAAGTAACTAATGAAGTAGAAGGGAAAGAGACAGTATTGAATAGCAACAAAAAGAACCGTTACATTAACCTGATTTAAAATATTAAAGGTACAGCTACTGTTTATAAATATAGTCAGGACATATCAGGAGAAGTATTATCAGGAATTTACACTTTGTATAATTTCAGATAAATGTATATGAGAGTCTTGTTGAATAGTCTTGTTGAATAGAATTTGTTTGAGTTTTCTTTTAAACGCATTTTTGGAAAGATTTCTTAATATTGCATTCCAGAAACTTTTACTCCTATTCGAGAGAAGGAATTCGTTTGAACGGATAGCCTAGATGGTTTTGTATAGAAGTTATTCAAGGCAGAAGAACGTGTATTGCGGTAAGAATGAACATTAGATATAGCCTGAAATAGATCTTTAATATCATCATGTGGATAGAGCTGTTCTGTTTAGAGCATCAAACATCAAATTAGCTATAGATTCATAATAAACAAATCTTTTATCTTGTCAGATGAATAAATAAATTTTCTAACTCTGTGGCTTCCTGGATCTGTGGATTCAACAGTTAATTTATACCAATCCGGGGCTCTTGAACTAGGGAGTTATCAGAAAACTTAGAGTCCGAGAGCGCGGGAAAATCAGGTCCTAGTTCAATGATCATTTAATTGTTGCTTCAGTTTCTAGACACAACTTGTTTTTGCGGGAGATTACAACACACAAATCTCGAGTCGTTCGATAGGATGTGAAGAGTTGCCTTCAACGTGAAAGAAACCACAAAATACTAATGAAATGAGTGTCTTGTCAGCAAGAAAAACATCACAAACGGTAGTGATAAAAAATAATAAACGGTATAATCATACCGAAAAAGGAACAAAGATGGTCTGGAGTGGAAAAGGTTGTCATAGATTGGAAATTATATACTTGAAAAGTGTTTCAAGTCACACGTAGTTCTTTTCGCTGAAAGCTCGAAAAAGTCGTGCGGCTAAGCATAACTTGGCAAATTAATGCGTCACAGTCAATTGGATTTTTGATTATCAGTTCCGCGCTGTATTGTCTATCACGACCTCGTGTATATCACGAGACAGGGCCTCTTATGTGCGACTTTATAATTAGTGACTTAGGTAAGCTTCCTTAAAAACAGAGCGCGCAATTGTTCTAACAACTGAAAAGCTTCAAGATCACTGCATCCTACCGAACGCTTGACTGAGGACTATAAAAAGGTAATACATACTTGCACATTTCTGGCCATTTTGATTTTTGTACCCCACAAAACTGCCTTAATTTAAAAGGAAACTGCATATTGGGTTTGGTGAGATAAAAAAATGGAAGAACAGCTGGATGAACAAAGAGTAAGCAAACAGAGGGTCCCAGAGGGTAAGGATAACTAAGGTTATACATGACTTGAACAGATTGCGAACGACAACTTGAAATGTTTAGACTGTGTTAAAGCGTTTTTATTCTAGAGTGGCACTTGGTTCACCGTGAAGCACATCTCTTGACTCTTTCACTCTCACGATGTCAACAATAATTCTTCTTACTTCTTGCCATACAGTTCTTGTGACGTTAGCTCTGAGAATTTGGTATTGGATCAACTAATAATAATCCCCTCATTGATATTTTTCTTTATTCCCTTCACTTGTCTTCTCAATATTGTATTGACGTTGTAAGGATATTATTTACTAGTCACGCTTGGGAGTAGAAGAGTCAAATCAGTGATATAAACCAAGTTTCGTTCTCTTTTTTACAAACGGTTTGGGTATTTTTATACCGCAAAATACGTGGGCTTACCACAGTCCCCACCTCTCGGGAGACCCTTAGAATAACAAGTACTAGTTGAAAAACTGAGAGAAAAAAGACTTATTTCCAATCAAAATTCTGCAGAATTGTCGTGTAATTATTGGCAGCTTTAATCAGTTTCATCAGCTGAATAATGTTTAGTTTACCCATCAAACACACGATTATTATGCTTGTACGAGTTAATAAATATCTTTCATAGTTTTAAAAACGGCAGTACTATACGTTTTATTTGTTATTGTAGAGCTAATTTGGTTTTCACATAAGTTTCGATCCAAACGCTTTATTATTGTAGGCTCGAAAGAACACGCTTCGCCTATTACTTGCAATAAACAAGTGATGTAATGTTCAAATATAGATAAAAAAAATATATATATGCTTTCTTTTCCGGGCACAGTGAGGTCTCGTGGTTAGCCGAGCCATTTTATCCGAGCTTCGTTAATTGAAATTATCAATTATCATCGAGGACTTGTCTGTGATGGTACAACTGATATCGTTAAAAGGTTTTACTAAAAAAGATTCCAAGTTATCAACTTTGGCGCAAGAAGTAAAGAGGCAGCTGAACGAATCGTTTTATTTTGGAAGATTTTTCCAAATAATGACAAAAGGAAAGCCCTGTATTCTTCAAAGAATGAGAGCATATTGTTTGTTTTTTTGTGCTTTTTTTGAAAGAGGTATAAATTTACCATTTGTACGACTTCCCAGTCTCTCTCATTCTCTTCGTGCCGTCTTACCTATTTAATTTGGAATACCCATCAACAATAACGTAACTATCTTCTGCAAAGTTAGCGTTGTTCTAAAGTACAAATGAAGAATCTTTGCAATTTAAGTGATAAAAAAAACTCAGTAAAGTTCACCACGAAGACAAGGCGAGTAACTGATATATGAAATGTGTAAAATCATAAGCGTGGGTTAAAATCGACAGATCAACAAAGCATCGAGAAAGTATCTTGACAAACGCGATATTCATACAGCTAAATGAATTGTGCGGAATATTTTTTTCATAACACAAGGAACTTGAAAGGAACTCATAATTGAATAGGTTATCCCTTATACTTGAGATACTAGACGGAAATTTGGGTCAAGGTTGCTGAAAACAATCTTTGATGCGAATGAAGTAACTTTCGCTTTGTGGTTTATTGTATTGCTCTGGGGGCGAGCGAGGAGATTATTTTTTTATGTTAAATTTTTACAAAATATAACGTGTCACATGATACTCCGCTCGAAAATGATATCAAATTGCAATGGAAAAGATAATTTTAATCTCCCATAACGTTTTGAAAGCTTGTAAATCGTAAGATTTCCATAAATAAAACTGATCGAAATGACTCCCTGATAGAATGTCATGTTTTTTATAATATTGGTTCCCTGAGACTGATAAACTTCAAAATAGAAAAGGGAAAGACTTAGCTTAAAACAATATTGAGATTTCCTGTTTCTTCATCAAAAGTTGAAGTTCGTGATCAGTTAACAGGAAATTATGTAATAAAGGCATTTATCGTGTTTTAATTTGAAGACGATAAACAAAAATATTTTAGAAATTTCATAGGAGCTCTTTGGATCTCGTTGGGGAAAAAAACCTTAATAAAGAACTATGTAAGGTGTAAGGAACAAGTGAAACAAACGGATATTAATCATTAATTTGTTGGCAATTTTAAAAGAATCATAAACACATACATTAACTTGTAGTTGTATAAGACCATATCCTATTTTCTTCGTGCTCCATGAATTGCCAGAATTTATGTAGAATTCGTACTGAAACATTTTTTTTTCCTATTTAACTTAGAAGGAAATTCGAAGTTATGCCGAATACGCAAGGCATCCGAAACTTGGAATGACATCATTGATTTCCGAGAAAACGTTTCATCCTTTCTAAGAACTGTTTACTGTCGAGTCAACAAAAAACGTTCGAGCACGTACCAGAGGTGCAACTTCTCCCTGATTGGCTGCTTCCTCGACACTTACCGAGAATCCTTTCTGCGTTGACATTTTTAACTTGTTCCTGTCGAGTTGTTCGATTGAGCAAAATCCAGAGGTAAGCATTTAAAAGCGTTTCAATCCATAAGCACTTTAAATGAGAAAAATCAAACGTTTTCTGACAAGACAGTTTATTAAGTAATTCTTGATATTGTGGATTAGCTACCAAGAAATGATATCTTTCTTGAAAATAGTTCAGTTTAAACAGAATGGATGATCCGCAGGCCAAAGCAAAGGTACCGCTCTATCTGATACTTCAAACAAATGTTTTCAACTATTGAAATAGTTTCGGAGTATATTTTCTAATCATGAACTGGTTGATTCAGTCCTTAACCCTAACCCCCTAGCGAGAGAGTTAAACCTTTGTCTTTTTCTCTCAATGAAGATGATTCGTAAGTATATTATTTTTACGATTTTAACATGCTGTCAAGCAGGCCGTGAGGAAAGGAATTTTGAAATTCACCAGGCGATATCAAGCTGATGTAACACACACAAAAAAAAGAAAAGCGGCTAGTTCTTGATTTTTTGTGTTTGTTGGTTGAAGGGACAGGGAGTGGAAAAGATGCTCTTTAAAGACGTACCCCTTACATTGATATTACGTTTATAGAAATTAGAAATGGCGTTTGATTCTCTGAACCAGCATCAGCCTTTTTCAGTTGTTGAGTGCCGGTTTTTTTAGTGTTTGGGGACTTACTCGGAAATGTGTTAAATATAGCAGATTTTTGAGGCTCAATTTCAAGTTTATTTTTGTCTTTATAAATGAAATTATATATGTGATAATATCAAGAAATAAATGGCGAGGAAGCTTAGGAGAAACTACACTGCGATGAAATAATAGGCCCTATAATCTAACTGTGAAATGTTCAGCAGGCATCCGTGGACGATACTCCTACTCTTGTACGTTGGATCAGCGATGATCTGATCGGCCCAAAATAACGAATATGAAATATAATCGGTCTTGCCTCTATATTTATATTTCCTAATCTAACATATTAACAATGGAATATGCAGTGAACCCGAGGATAACATGTGTAAGTGTAATGTGATCGTCTGGGTGGGTGTAGTCCTGAGAAGGACTGTTGTCGGTGGTGGTTACAGACGTTTCGACAACCTGTGTGGAACTCATCATCAGAGATTCAAGTGAATAGTTGTTGTCAGTAGAGTGTTCGTAGTCCAATGGAATGGAATGTTCTTAGGCCAATGGAATATGACAAAATTATGGGATGAGTAGAAATATTGGATGTCTTTAAATTTCTCGTGTCTATTTTCCCTTTACACCCTAACATCAGTATCTAACTTCTCCATTCTCTTCTCTATACATTTCCTTTGGTATTGACAAGGAGAATACGTTCAACAATCAAAGCTTTGAAGTTAATTGACGATCTTTATCTGCCGGCTGCTTCTTTTCATGATCCATCAAGACAATGATGTTTCTGCTAAAATCTTAACAACCTCGTTTCTTGGCAAGGCAATGTACAGTTTACCGTCAGTAGTAAAGCTTTTACAGGAGGAAAATTTAAAAAATGCAGCAAGCGATACATGTGCAACACCTGCCACTCAGTTTAGCCATGATGCCTATGAGCCCATCCATGACAGCGTGGCTCTCGCCTATGTAATTAATGAACCGAAACAAGTTGTTCCGTTTCTAATATAAACGCTTAACGACGAACTTTGTTTGCTGAGCGCAGATGGACTCTAAAAAATTGTAAGAATGAAAAAGAAGTTTCTCTTCGATTTTCACATGTCAGGTGTTACGTACAGCTCTGACGCACGAACGTTTGTAGCTAATGCAGGGCACTTGTCTTCGCATGATTAGTTGAAAAGATCTCGCTTCTATAAATAGTTTCATTTGTGGAGATGACGAATGCTCCCTATGGATTCAAGCAACGATTCTACAGGGAGTCTAGTCGAAGATTGGAGATGTGAGATCCGATTGAAAACCAGAAGAAAGTGTAAATCTGTTAGAAACAACTTTTAATATGACGGAAGAACAGTTTTAAACTAGAAATCGGAGCAAAAACCCCTCCAGAAACAGGAACAAAAATGCCTCCTGCAAGAAAAAACAGCTTGATGTGCATACATGCTTGACCTTAAATTCGGGGAAGGCAATGAAAAGTAACAAAAGGCCACCCAATAAACTGACGTAAAAAATGACTGCTATGCGTTGGATTGTTCATTTCTTGACCGCCAGTTTCACTTATACTAAGCAGTAGGTGACCTACCGCTTACCCATTGCTTAGTATAAGTGAAACTGGCGCGCCCTTCTTTTTACCTCCTACGCTAAACAAAAATCTCCGCATAGAAGTTGCTGGAAGCCTTTTATCAGATTAGCAAACCGAAAGATGGGATTTGATATTGCTGGCAATGATTTTTTTCAGTGATACTTAGAGGAACACAAGATCTTAATCTATTGGTGTCTTCCACTCGCCGGACTTGATAGTCACTACGACTTCAGAACTACCGCCTGATTTTGACGCGCACACTACGCCTTTCCGTAGCTATCAAGTGCTGCCCTCTGGCGCAAACCCTTCATTGAATACTTTAGTGAGTTACACGTATGACGACTAATCTTTGCGTCTTTTTAGATCTATTTTGGGGAAAATTTTTCTTCGACTTGCGTGATAGGTGCCTCAGTCGATGCTGTGTGCAATTTTGAAGTAACTTAACATGATCATTCGGAACTTCAGATTCTGAAAAAGCAAATGCTTTTCTACTAAAACCCAAACCTACTTCAATAGCCTAAAGATGAGCGAGAGAATTAAATTTTTAAACTACGATCCGATGACGCAAGAGAACAAAATCCTCTATTCGTGGGAGGACTGTAAAATTTTTGCTATGTTCGAAACGATAATTACTTAATAATTGCACATGTTTTGTGGTTGTCTGGAATGCCACTGAGTCGTATTATAAATTATATGCGCACGAATGAATCTGGAGAAATTTAAATTTTGATGTGGTTTTCGGTGAAAGTAAAGTTCAGTTGCTAATGAACTGTTCTTGTTTCAGTTCCAAGTTAATGTTAACCCTTTTCAATGTTAAACATGTATTTGCATTAAATTTATTCTGAATCAAATCGAAGATATTTGGAGTTATGTGTGCAACGGGATGTTATTTACGTAGAAGATGATTAAGTCCCTAATGATGTGATCAATATCTCTAGATTATCAGCGAATATTCTTGGTAAGACTGGAGACTATGCATACTTTTTTGAAATTACCCTTGCGTATTTGCAACTTGCAAATTATTCGAACTTTCGAAACCTATCGATTGATTAAACAAGGATTCATTTCCGTAAAATTACAGCCGATACAACTGAGTTGTACTGAGTCAGCTAGATAAACTTTGCAATTGCATCAGATATACGATTTTAGCAAAATCGCACAACTGCAATATTTAGATACTTCATCTCATTCTATAAATAGACGTTTGAGTGTGATGTTATCACTCTGAAAGAGTCCTTCAAAGCATGCAAGTGGACTTTACCCTCTGACCCGGAAAGTCCCACGCCACTTCCGCCCGGAAGCGTGACTGAAAGCCGGAAATATGTGCATCCTTGAGTTTCCATTCACATCAGTGTATAACGCGCTGACACTCTCTGTCTCTTTACTGTCAGGATTCTGAAGGATGATTTCCTTAGCGAGATTGGTCGCAAGATATGGAGACTTTGAATTCAGACAGTGGTGTAATTTGTCACGCACAATTTAAAAATCTTCTTAGGTCAACTCTAAGGATTTAAGGGACAGGGACATAGACGTTTAGATTGTCACTCACGATGTAGGATGTCTGAGATGCCCTAAAATAGTACTTTAATAGCGCATTTCCAAATTGCCTTTAGCCTCATTTTCAAAGCGAGTCCTGGTGCTCATCCTTTCGTATGGTAATAAGTTTTCATTCACATGCAAATTAAACTCATTTTCATACGTATGGTTGAGCACCAGGCCTCGTTTTGAAAAAGAGGCCAAACGTAATTCGGAAATGGCCTATTAATATTGAGCAGCCTCTCTTCTCAAAGCAAAAAAGTTAAAAAATGATTTCAAATTGGTGAGATCTTGAAGCAGTTATAGGTGTGAGCGTGATATTCTGGATTATTGTGCATGTTTCTTATGTTTAAAAGCGAGAGTAACTACCGGCGACATTAAAATTACACTGCAAACGTTCTTTTCGGTCCTGAGAAAATTAAAAAACATTCCCATGAAATATAAAATGCGATGTTTGTAACCGTCAAGGTTTCTCGCTCCAGATATAATGTAAAATGCGACTCTTAGGTAGAAAGTTAAATTGCAAAATCAACAGCGTTCGGAAAAGTACAAGCATGTGAACACAGCAGTGGTTGCCACTACTGTCTATCACGTGATTGCGCGAACTAAAACGATTATGACTCAGTTTCACTATTTACGTCATAAAAGTAACAGTGATGAATCTCTCGGGATGCGAACTACTACTTTAACAAACAAATACCTTCGTCATTCGTGCAATTTATTTATTGATTAGCAGCTTATGCACGTAAGGGATTTTTCCGATGACGCGAATTTACAAACTGCAGGAAAAATTAAAAGTCGTAAGGCATGAGCTGGTTTCCTTAAATGTTGGTTTGTCACGCTCAGTGCAGTGATTTCAATTGAAAGAACTTGCCATTCTTCCTGAGTCTCGCGGATCAACTTGTATTCTTGTCAATTGAGTTTTACTGATGTTAGAAAAGTGCAATTTGTCGAACACTATCAAAAATACAATTGCGTAAGAAAGTGAAATTTCCAACATCATTCGGCGCAGAGAGCCACGTCAAGCTATTTGAAAAATTACGCAACAACTTACGGCGTCGTGACCTTGCACTTGACACTGGAAGGTGATTTGATCACTAGCACTGAAACGGCTTGTTTCAGA
Source organism: Stylophora pistillata (assembly GCF_964205215.1). Classification (NCBI taxonomy): domain Eukaryota; kingdom Metazoa; phylum Cnidaria; class Anthozoa; order Scleractinia; family Pocilloporidae; genus Stylophora; species Stylophora pistillata. The sequence goes on from NC_142524.1 coordinate 29,883,971, forward strand.
AGCTGCAACCTGTGCGTATCAATATGAAGCCATTAGTATATATGACATCCTTATGCCACGGGATTTAATTATCTAAGGGATTTTACATCAGAACTGAAAGGCTATTACGTGAATTCTTTTTCCCTAAACGGAATGGAACTGAATCAAATTAAAGGATAACTCAAGAATATAGTAGAAACTCAAAGGCCAGGCTTAAATTTAGAAAATCCTTATTTGAAGTGAAATTGTTTAGCTGCCTGCATTTCCGCACGTTCCTACCCTGGCCTTTCTGTCCAATTGCCCGTTGGTAGGAAGGATTTTACAACGTCAAGTTAAAAAGAAACACGTATTTTGCGCAGAACTTGCCCTTGTTTAGGCAAGACTCATACGTAAGTATGTAAAGAGATCAGGAAGTTTCAAATGGCACGACTCGATCGCTGCGTAACGAGCTCACGAAATTACTCTTTTGGTACTCCCTCATAGTTGAGTTGCGTTCAGTACTAACATTAAGTTTGCTCTTGCTGAATTACAAACGGCCTTCTGTAGCCTTCAATCTGTTGTAGTCATATCAGAGCAGCATTGTGCGACAAACCAGATGAAAGGAAATATTTCTGCTGCTAGCTTTAGAACTATCTGTTGAGTCTTGGTTTATGAATGTAAACTGAAAATGTTTTAACTTTGTAGCTTGAGATACAAGTTGTAGTGTGGTCTTTCCTTAGCCATCTTTTATCACTTCCGGTTTACTTTTCTCTCGACGGTGCTTTTTTTATCTCTTCAAACTAGTATCAAATTTGTTCAAGTGGAAGGTTTAACAGTATTATGTGACGTAATGATTGCCTTACAGTTTTGGAACAAATAATCACGCCTTTCCCTACGGGAAACAAAAATATTTAACGCTGCTTCTCTGGTTGACTTTCGTTCTCCACGCGAACTTAAGCATTAAAATATACAAGAAGGCCGTGTTTGTGACGTCAGAAGAGCATTCTCTAGACGCGAACTTAAGCGTTACATGGCTGCGTTTGTAACGCCAGAAATGAGCTCTACACATGAATTTTTCAATGTTATGATAGCCCACTGTGGCTACATACTTGCAGATATATCGGTTAAGGTATGGTTTTACTTGTGTAAATATATTACATCGCAAGTATGGAACCTAACCAAAGATTGCACAAACATACCGAAAGATCGCTATTCTAGCAGGGCCATATTCCGTTGTAAATTCATTGCATGTCTACCATGGTCAGAAACACGGCTGATACAATTCTGCAAATGTATGCTTTTCAAAAGACTGAATCTTAGAAATTTTGCCCGGCATAGGAAAGCAAAGATTAACCGCTTCAGACTGCCCGATTTGATTTGTTTTAAATGTAAAGTGAATTTCGTAGTCGTGTATTAAATTGTGGCTCTCTGTGCCATGGTCACAGAAAATTTTGATGCACAGGTTTTAATCATTAAGTAACCGAACACATCATGCGACTAGATTGGTTGGAAACGTTGAATTTAAGAAAGTGGTTACACATCCATGTATTCAAAAGCCATTCCGAATTTGACATAAAGCCATATTAAAGAACAGAAGACAGAATAACATGAGAAATCGATCGTTTCACTCCCTCAAACGTGTTCCTGAATGCGTTTATACACTTTGTCCACCGGAAGGAAATTTTAAAGTTACTTTAACCACAAATAGTGCAGCGGAAAGAAATGATCTTTGCCTTTTGGTATGCACGTGTTGATGACCGATGTAATAATCTGCCAAGAACTGAAGTAAAACTGTAATAGCCATCAGTTTATTCTGAAGTGCCTTCGAGAGTTTATCAATTCGGTAAAAGCTGTTGAGGAACCGAGAAAATTTTTGACCTGCGCTCTTTTCTGTCTGCCTCAAAAATACAGCGGCATGCTTTCAGTTTTCAGTGTTGTTTGCTTAAAACGTTCACATTGCCGCCTTCGCTGGTCAAAACAACCGTTTTAACCAAAGATTGACTTCCTGTCTCTGAACGGAACATTGGACACTCGTGATCAAAGGACAGGAAATACTGAACAAACCAAAACTGAGCATCAAGGTTTAAAACGTGGGAAAAAAAACAACAGGTTGTAAATTCCCTTTAGCGCCCGACATGTTTTTGCATAGAGAACTAGACGAGGCCATTCACCGGCAATATCTGGGCAAATTATCCCCGGAATTGGGTACGTTTATTGGTTTTTGTCGGAGTTCATGTTGACATCTTGACAGTGCAGATCTTTCACACTCAGAGTTGTTGATCATGGAAGAACATCTACCCTAGCCTGAGGGAACACTCGAAGGTTGTTATTTAGAATTCGCAGCATGCTGAACCCAAGTGGTCGAACTGTCATTAGTACTGTTCCGCAATTTTTTTTCCTCGTTTACAGGGAAAATATGCCTAGACAACTTGCGGTCTAATCACTGAGCTAAAACATGCTTAAGCACGTACATCCCCGCAATCTTGAGAAATTTAGGTTGTACATCAAGTCTTTGGTAGCTGAGTAGTCGTTTGGTGAGCTCAGAGTTCTTTAGCTGTGCAAATACTGAACTAATCCATGGCTTGCGTCAGAATGGACCCTTTGAAAGCACGAGGGCATTTTTACCTGTACACTCCCAATTCTATAAATACCTTTCTGCAAGCTTAGATAGGAATTTTTTCTAATGAAACATTTTGTTTTGAGGAGACTCTAAACTTTATTTCATTGACAGGACTCCCTTCTTGGAAAAAACACTAACTGTTTATATTGCATGACTGGGGATTTGTACTCCAAATTCAAGGTACCGTTTGTTCTTATCACTGTTTGCTTAGTGAGTATTCCAAAACATCTTCCGTTTTAAAACGTTTCTCAAACCAGTTGCATGCTCCTCTAAGGTCTCCCGGCGAAAGTTCCTTCAAGTATTGTCAGAGCAGCGATACAAACTTAATTCATAAATTAAAGAATATCCAGTAAACATTGAACGTTTAGTTTAGCGACGGACTTGTTCTCTCAAGTCGAGCGTCTTTATTTTACACTACCATATACTTTGGGAATCAACAGCAGCTTAAAACCAGTGGCATTCCCTTTAACACTCAAAGTTAGATTGCACAGAGGTAGGGTACAACGTTGAGTTTCGAATTTTTTTCCTGAGACGCAAAACCTTATTTCATCTTTGGCTCTTCACAAGCTTGGTATCGTTGGCCCTCTAAAAATATCGTTAATTGATCATTGTCGTGTACTTCTTTACAGCAATGAACTTTGTTCGTATATCTCCAAGTTTGACTCGGTCTGTTTCACTGACCGCCAAACAATTTCATCGTTTGATCAAAATAGCTTGAGTCTGGTTATTTTGTTTGGCACGCCGGTTTCATCGTGATGACCAGAGGTAATCTTTATTAATTATGGTCGGTGTCAACGAATTGATCCTGAAAGTGTTGCTGTATGATGAGCATGACGATGCAGTTAATTCTGTTCCAGAAACCAAATAAGTGGCAAGGCAAAAATGTGCTTATATGCAATTGTAGTTTTCCATTACGATCATCCGCTTCTCTCACGGTACAGCAGGTTTGATAAAATATTGGTCGAAACACTGCAAAAAAAAAAAAAAAAAAAAAAAAAAAAAAAAAAAAAAACTGCGTTTGTTTGAGGCAGTAGTAAATCAAAGCAAATCAGAGATCACAGGCTCGGTAAAATCGGAAATTTTACTTTTTGACTTTGGCCTCAAAACCTCAAACATTTTAAGAATTTCGAATTTGTGTCAAAATATGAATACATATGATTTATTTTGTTTGTTTTTTTTTTCCTCTTCATCATATGCGTGTTTAATACTTACATTGATTGGCTCTATTTAATTACAACGATCCTACGTCAGCGAAATAAACTCGCTCAGTGTTACACGTGTAAAGATTGTTCGAGAGTGTATTGGTTATTCGTGGCTCTTGCCTGTGTAACTAATGAACTGAAACATGCTGTATTGTTATTAAAATGAAAGCCCTAGCGATCGGTTTTGTTTACGTACTAAGCGTATCGATGGAATCATAGAAATTTCGAAAATCGAAAGAGCTTAAAAGTAAAGTTACCTGTCGCTTGGTACAGGCTTTCATGACGCAAATAAGTCCATCTTTATTTGCAGGGAACCTATGTTTGCAGACTTGACATGAAATGTCTGATTCGTGAAACGTAAAATCACTGGAAATGTAATTTTAAATATAGCTTGAAATCCTATACAAGGGATCGAAGGCGAGCCTATATAAAAGTTTCAGCCAAAATACGAGTTCACCTTCATCGGTAGCTTCTATGTTTAATTTTTTTCGGCACCTATGAAAACAGGAGAAAGTGAAATGCTGTAACAAACAAAGTTTGTTCTGTTGTGACGCAAGCAGATTTCATCGCAGCCCGTTGCTAAAATTACAACTAACACAGGCACCCTTGAATGACCTTTGCGTTCAGTGACTCACGAATGAATCCCTGTAAAGCTGAAAAGCTGTTTGTAGCAGTAAAAACCCACGCAGTCAAGTGCAATTATAACTGTTATTTCCCATCATCGTTGATTAAATTCTTGTCCGAGTGGGAAGAGAGCTGCTCCCACTACAGGTGGGCTCATCGTGCCTATTTTAAGATATATTTTGGGGTTTTATTTTTAATCTATGAACTGAAAGATTACAAAAGATATCGAAGAAAATGTTGCTGCGTGGTAAAGAAAACATTTTGGTGAATTTTTGCTCCAAGTCGACTGAAAAAGGCCTAGCGAGCTTTTGACTTTGAATCGTCCTCTTTCATACATTTGGTGGATCGAGGTTCGCAATTTCAATTAACCAATGCAATAAAGCATATTAATTCTGTTAGGTTGAAGAATTAAGACGCCGAAGAGCCCATGTATCAAACTGACGAAAAAACATAATCTAAGGAGTAGAGGTGGTACCTTTCACCTGGCACACCGAAAATGAACACGATCGTGCTTTTTTCTGCGTGAGTTGACATTGGACCAACATGTAGTTTTTTTTTTCCCTTTTGAGATCGCGATCGCGATCGCGATCACTTCAGAACGAATGTCATAAAACTTGCCGAAGTTTCATACTTGTGTGACTGTAAATGAAAAAGCTTCCGAAATAGCTTTGTCACACCTAACACAAATCGAAAATAGACTCTGTCTTGTAAGCTATGTTTGTCATTTGTAATCTGCCTCTTCTTGGTTTATTAATGCCCCTCTCACTTTTTTCTATCATACCAAAATAATGCGTCGTAGTCTTCACAACGAATGCAAACATTTTTGGCGCAAAATATGACGAGAATTGTAATCGTGTGACAAGAATAGTCGCCGCGTAACCCCTCAGCGAACACGACACAGCTTAATAAGTCTGTTCAGCTCACCCAGCATGCGTTTACGCTTCAGTGCCTACAAAACAGACATTGCGCCTAACAACGGTCATAAACATCACTGTTTGAGGCTATTTCAAGCGAAGTGATCAACAGAGTCGAGTTAAGGAATGATCTTTAGGGCGGTCCACGAGTAATTCAAAGCTAAGCGACAAACTGAACAAGGCAAAAAAACAGTAATAGTAACGTTTCAACCGTAAACGACACCGATATTTTTCTTTACTTGCACGTCGTGTGAATTTTAAACAGAGCCTCCTAATATGAGCTCGGTCGACATAGCTGGATCGGTTTTTTCGCGATTTCGTGACACAAAGGAGTACCTCTTTCCTGTGGCAAGATTTTGTTGACACTATGCGAGGTAATACCCACTCCGAGTAACAGGGCATGACTACGCACACACACGAACAAGCCAGCTCACAACGTGTTCATTTGCCTTGAAATGTCCTTTCTCTACAGAAATCGGGCTGAAATATAAGTTGTTAACCGATTGAGATTTCTTAATTGATCAGACCGGCTAACGGACTCATATGCCCGCAGCTCTTTATTCCCAGACATCGATCTATCTGTGCCGTTTAACTTTAACTGACACAGGCAAGGAAAGTTATAGTCGTGGAGTGAGTGATATCGCTGACTTTGAAAGTCAGCGGAGTGGTCGAAATTTTCTGGTGGCTCTCCTTGGATAAAGGATTGTTTATCAAACGCTTTTCCGGCCTTCGTGTCCTCGCAAAGTCAAAAAGTTTCAGGCGGATTATTTGAGCTTAGCTCTAGCAGATGGTCGATCTAGCAAACGAGTGTTTATAACCGAAAAATGACTAAGTTAAGCAGTTTTTGCAAGATAGGAAAATTTTTCACAATCAGTTCATATACCATTTCAGCAAAATCATAGAAATACGCTATTTTGGAGTATGCTTCCCCAATCTATTAATAGCCGATAAAAGCCCCACATGCCATTTCTGGCTGATGGCGCGACTTCAAAACAGACCGGAACGCAGACATGTTTAATGCGTTTCGAATGCATTATTCTGTGCATTAATGGCCTTTATTCGAGGATTTCGGATAGTTTTTAAGCTGACGAAATAATCTGCATTCTCTTAAATGGGGTTTTAGAGGATAAAGGCTCCTTAGTGCAGTCGCCTCACGAGTTTAAAGTTAACAGGCTTGGTCGGTCATTCAGGATTCATTTCAGAAACTTGAAAACCCCTCTTGCTTGGTCGAAACACAATTTACACTCTGTAAAACGCTTTTTTCCGATCATTTGAGGGCTGTTTGGTCGACAAAACTTCACGGGTCTTTCATAATTTTTTTTTTTCCTCCGAATTTTGTTCCTTTTATGGGCATCGATGTACCAATAACGGTTATTCACATTTCATTTCATATAATCCTGCGTGCAGGACCCTTGATATCGATGTTCCCTTAACCGTAAAAGGCTGGAAATACTTGTCTGGCAACAAAAGCTCGCGAGAAATTTATTTTGTCTATCTTTGGATGTGTCCTAATTTAATACGTTTTACTATACGTGATCCTTTTGACAACGACGTAGGAATTTTTAAACTGGAGGCATTCATGTGCGTTCAACCTCATTCGCATCATGTTCTTGAGTTAGATGTAATGAGACTATTTTAGGTGAGGGCAGAAATCAGGAATACTGGGACGAAAATGCACGCGTCCTCTCGTTCATGTGGCGAAGATTCACTTAAACAGCTATTAATAGATCTGGAACTTGGACCCTGATTATCGTGAAATATGCACGTACCGTGACTAATTAATCGATTAATATTTCTGCTTTGTCAAAATCGAAATATCAAATTACGTCACAAGAAGCGAAAGAATTGGAAATCTCCCAGTAAAATCTCAGGAATAAAAACAAGTACCTTCGTCATTTGCAGGATCGCTTTCTGTTTATCAACAGTTTTGTTCCAAATGACGCGAGTATACCGTACTAAATAAATGAAAATTTACGTTAGACTCATGTCCTTAGCATTTGTCACGCTAACTGCAGTTAGCTACAAGTTAAGTTCCCTCAGTAGCTCTCAGTTGTTTGTATCGTTTGACTGATTTTTCTTACCTCTCAAGCGAAAGAAAGGTTTTGCAAAACGTAAACTACGTTATCAAAGATGACGCAAGAAGGTGAAATTCTTTCGATTTTTCTGAGGTTTGGCATAGAAAGCGGGTCTTAAGTTTATTATTTACTTTATAAATTTCACAATCATTGACTGGTGACCTTTCAGCTGACGCAATAAATCGCTGCGACTGCTGAAACAGTTTGTCACAAAGACCGTAACATACGCAATTATTTGGAGACATGTGCAACTTTGACGTTATTCCAACATTGAAAATGACCTGGCCAAATTGCAGTGCATCTGCAAACTGTTAGAGCACTCTGTTTACCTTCATTCTTTAAAGTTCCGACGAACGTAATTATCTTCCATGTTGTATGTAGTTTGATTTAAAGGACGCTTTATCTACTGGAAGGATCTAAAAAACTGGGGTGCAAAATTTTGCTAAATACGTAATGCTTGTTCTAATCAACACACGCGTCCAATTTTCACAAGGGAAGTTTTGAAATGTAGCTTGCTTTTATAATGGAATTATACAAAGTTAAGACTAAATGCCCGAAAAAAAAAGGTTAACAGGAATCAGAAATAATTGGAGCTCACTTGGATGAAAATAAATCCTCCAAATGCTCTCTAAAATATAAATATATCCACCATCTCATAGGTATGAATTTTGCTTGGATGTTGAACCATGTGCTTTTTTTTCTCCTGCTGCCAGTCAAGCGTCAATTTGCAGATAAGCTGGCCAAATTTTTTTTAGCCGTTCCCGAAGTAAATCAAACGATATTTGTCAGACTACCAGTTCTACGAGTACACTCTTCAAAATTTTGACACGGAAGATAGTGCCCTTCCCGACGGAAACAGATAAGCATTTTTCTTTCTTTAACTTTTTACCATCAGGTTTTTCAGCAGATTCAACCCAGTAAATGTGATAGTAGTCGTTTGTGACGTCACTATTGCTCATCGGACAACATTCGAAATGCATGTGATAATCCAAGGCTGGCGTCACTAAATTCTAGCTAACTGCGTAAATAAAATACGCTTGTGACTGACAAGCCGTTTGAGAGGGTCGCTTCTGGTAAACACGAAAACTGCAAAATCATCCTCAGAGATAAGAATTTAGATAGCTATTCATAACACTCGATAACACTTGATGACCATCCAAGACATTTCCAGCGTAGGGAAATTTTCCACAGAAGACAAACGTGACTTCTTATATGAGATGATTAAAAAAAACCTAACAAAGGTTAACTCAAGTCATGTTTTTTCAGAGCGCCCCATTGTAAAACTTAGCTGAGTCATGACTGAATCATTGCCGTAGCTTGCTGAGTAACATCAGGATAAATACGTGGGTTTTTGCCCGCGCCGGCGATTAATGAGTTTTTATTCAGTTCCGGGTTTAGTCCCCAATTCCAATTTACAAGGAATCCCCTGCGATCGTCGCTGCAAACCTGCAGAAACGTCGCCTATTTCCCCATTTTGACACTAAGGTGAAGATGAATTTATAATAGTGCTAGCACTTTTAAAAGATAATTCGTTGCATGTTAAGCTGAGTAAAATTTGCAAATTAGAAACTATGACATTTATTCTTACACACGGATGAGAAGTTTACGAGAAAAAAACATATATTATTAAACAATTAAGGAAAATCCTATTCACTGAGCTTGATTTTGCTCAAAAAAGACTTCAAGATCGATGTTGCTGAGTTCAATTTCGTCTTTTATCTTTTTTATTTGCGTTTCAGTCAATTATTCTACGGACCGACGTTTGTTTACATTTTGTAGATCAATTGCAGACGATTGTGAAATACCTTTTTTCCATCATCTCTGACGCAAATTGGGTATCAAGCAATTTTCTGGCAGCGGATAACAGAAATATACGTCTTTAAAAAATAAACGTAACAGGTATCAGCTGGCTAAAGGCAGATCGTGCTTCGTAGATTGTATATTTCGCAATCGAATCTGCAGGGCAAGCCTTTTACGTTGAATAATTTATTTCGCTTACGTCTGTCACGCGCCGCTGTTGTTCTAGATTGTTCGGCATAATGCTTCTCGAAATGCTGAAACCTCGGTGAAACCGATAGAAAAACTTCTCTGGCGTCACGACTCACTTTCATGAGAACATTTATTTTCAAATTTAAGCAGAAAAGTTTGAACAATGGGCCGAAAACGCGAAAAAATTCCCAGATGCAAAGGAGTTTATTATCTTAACTACAGTTACCAGGCCTTCCTGAATTTTCTATTTGTTTGATGTTTCCATAGCGCAGCAAAAAATGCGAGCTTATGATTGGCACAAGAGGCGTGACGTAGTCAATCGTTGTCTCTATTTTTAGAACATCTGTAATATATGTTAATTCATCGAGGCCAATCGAATAATATATATGTCGGCGCTGGGGCTTTCCCAGAATAAAGGTGATCTCAGCTAAACACAAGCCTTATCAAGGGAAAAACACCATTGGACAGGCGCGAAAAGTAAATCTTTGTCTGATGCTCGACTACACCCACGTGCTCGACTTGAATAAAACCTCGTCTTCAAACATGTTGCTATCACACTTGAATCTGCCTTTGCCTATGGACACAAACCCTGGCGACGAGCGAAATTTTTTGTCTGGAGGAGCAAAAATGCCCGTTCCATACCATTTGGATGAATCTGACAGCGACTCTATTGTAAGCACAGCATTTTTGTTTCGGTTTTGTCAATTTTTAAATTTTTCTCCGGAGTCTGTTTACTAGCCGTATTTGCATCGCGCGTCGTTCGATGTGGTTACGGCTGTGGGCGAAATTTTCATAGAGAACTTTTGCTTATCGACGTCTCCGCAGTGTAAAATTTTTTTTCTTACACTTACTTTGGTTTTATCTGCCAATTTTAGGAAAGTGACTCTCTGTGTAGCTCTACCGTTCAGAAGCACGATTTGATAAAAAACATTGAATCAATCATGTTAGGTCAGAGTGCTATTATTAGTGCGTAACAACTAACACTGATTTTAAACCTGACTTTGCAATTTTAGTCTCGGCATCTAGTTGTTTTAATACCCACCAGAGTGAAGTTGCTGTCGAATTTTTCGTTTCCTTTAAAAAATATTTGACGTTAGCAAGCGATGTTTTCGCTGTTATTCTCACGTACGCTTCATATTTTCAAGTTAGGCGAGATTGCGTGTGGTTCGACGATCGCTTTAATATAGGCAAGTATAGTTAATTTGACATTAAATATATTTTACTCAACACTTATTATTTTTTTTTCTCTGCAAAAACAGGTATCTAGTGAAGATGCGAGTTATACAGAACTCGTTCCAATGAGTAGTGGTGCAGGAGACGAAGTGAAAGCGGGACTTCGGAACGCGATCAAAACGCGTAGAGTTGCCCAAGGTTTGGATGGAATGCCGCTAATCGAAGCGAAGAAACCTAGACTCGAAGTGGTATGTTTAAATTTCGCGTTTCACATTTTTTGCGTGATTATTTTGAATTCATAATCTAATGTTGTGGTTTTCACGAACAATAGGTATGCTAATTTGTGGTTTTCCCTTCTAAAAGTGTATTGAGTATCATCCAAGGTCACGTACGTGAAAAATAATTTCCTCTTGTTTTCATTTCTCGCTAGCTTTCCAAAGAGGAGGAAGAGAAACGTCGAATTCGAAGAGAACGAAACAAGGTAGCGGCTTTCAAATGCAGGCAAAGAAGGAAGGAACACATACAGAAGCTTCAAGATGTGAGTGTTCAAAGTCAAATATTTTTAAAACTTGTGATTCATGTCACGCTCCTAACCGGAAATGACAACCTGACTAATGTTAAGTCACGTGGATTACATGAAAGGTTAAGGGCTTCCGTTTCAGTTCCGCTCGGTGAAATTTTTGTTCCTTCAACAAAGGGATCAATCTCAGTGATGGAGTAGCTTTCCCTAAAAAATAGCTCCACGTCACTTCCGAGATTTTAATTCCGGACGCCTGTCGCCATCCTTATGCTTTAAAACCAAATTTGGTAAAAAAAAAAAAGAACGGGAAATGTGAATCATATCCCGAACTCGTGGGAGTCGGATAGGTGTGGTCCCAGTTTACTCCAGCGAATTCTTTAGAAAATAACACAAAAGGGCAAACAGTTATGGTTCAAGATATGATAAAGAAGCACTAAAGCATTTTATAGCTGTGCTAGTACAATTATTGGGGTAAAAATAGCAGACACTTTGTCTGAATTTATTGTCATCAAACGTGGGCGAGTCAAGCGACGATGTTGAGAGTTCTCAATTGGAAAGAAGAATGAAACATTCTCTCGTCAATGATTCATAATTAGATGTTTGTGAAATGCGCAAGTGATTATCGAATGATAACTTTCGAGAAAAGTTGGCTAGCTCAACCGGGCCTAAACGTGTACAATCAATTTCAGTTTCCTATTAGTTCTGCATTCCAGTCTTGTTTAGAACCATATATTGGGTTTCAATTCTATGATAAGCAGACACTCGTATTTTATTGTCTGCTTAATGGAAAAGCTTCGCTGACTGACTCTTTTTTTTAATCTGTAGGAGAGCGACGAGTTAAACTCTGAAAGGAGTTGTTTGGAGAAAGAACTTGTGGCCCTCAAGGCGCAAAAAGAACAATTAGAGAGAATGTTCCAAAGCCATAACTGCATTTTGAAGAACAAAACCGCTTCAGAAGACCATGTTAGCGAGGCTAAATCACCCCATTCATGTTCGGTGGAAATGGCAAAATCAAACGAGCCATCCAGTCCCACTAGTCCAGTGCCAGATTCCATAACAGCTTAAAGAACAACGTACATGAAGCATTTAACAAACTGGTGCGACCTTCGTAGGAAATCCAACCTCAAGTGTGACAGTTACTCAAGGAATCAAAGCATATGATTACCACGCGCTGTTTCAACATTAATACATGGATTACTCTTCGAGTGGAAAACAGAAACAAAACTCGTGTACTGAGTGAAAGAGAACATTTATGCGTTATACTAATTTATTTATCCGTGTATTATAAACAAGTTCGGTTATTGAAATCCTCTACGGTTTTACTGGGCAAGAAAGAGAGAAATAGACAAGTGAAGATTGTATTAGTTGTATTATTCTATTCAATTTGTCAAATAGAAATAAGAGATTTTAGTTACGAATTTTTAAGTTATTGAACCGTAAGAAAGATTGAGTAATATATGATAAATTTAAGATGTGTTTCACCGTTTTGGAACATGTTCAATTTAGTTTTAGTAATGTTACGTTTCAGGTTTAGTTTTTGATATTTTAAAACTCTTTCTACATAGAAAGAGTCGAGTGTCGCGAGAAAGAATATTTATTTTCGTGAAGCTGTCGCTCGGGGTTTTTTGGACTTAAACGTACGGGAAACAGAAAGACCGAAAAAAGAAGAATATAGGAAACATTTGGTGAAAATTCAGTCGGCTCTTTGAAAGCTTTCGCGACTTAAACCTAAGGTCGAGGCGTTAAAATATCTGAGCGAAAAAGCAATCCATTTTAGGGTAGTACCCACAGTAAGACACGTACGTATTTATGAAATAATATTACTTAGAAATGCAGGATCGAGAATTCTTGGTGAAAACACATTGAAGCGGGAGAGAGAGTGACTTTATTAACTGTGTTGTTGTTATTTAGATAGAAGGTTAATTAGAAGTCGGTTTTGTTTCCGTTATACAGGCTCGTCAGTTTTTCGCCCTAATGAGTCAAAATAAATTGTAATTTGAGATTTGTGACAGCAGAATTTTTCAAGTGTGTATAAACCGAATGAAGTATACTAAAATGGAAATTAATTTATTGAACAGGACATCAAGGGTTTGCTAGATGTTCCTCTTGGGATACAATAAAAAAAAAAAAATAAAAAAAAAAAAAAAAAAAAAAAAACTATTAATGAACACCAACATTCCTTTGTCGTGAAGTGGCTGGTTTCGACATCCTCTTCCACAGCACGTACTCTGCTGTCGTAATTCGCGATACATATCTTTTGCCCTAGGGTCGCAGAGTAATACATAGAACGTAGAAATGTTTTACGTCTTTCCCGAGTTCCATGTGCGACTTCCTTGTTACAGCGGATGACATAACCGCAAATTCAAGTTAGGTAACCTGATGCAGGCATCGTGGACAAGCGACTGGAAAAAATTATCCAAAGTATAGAGCGAAGGGACTTAGTTTAGCGCTTTTTTACTAAACGGGAGAAATGAATGATAGTTTTCAGTTCTCGGCAGAAACATTCTTTCAAAGTTAATCTCTGTTGCTTGTGAATTTTGAATAAAAACGTATCGGAGATATTTCTGCGTTCTGAAGCTTTAAATTTGTCCGTCAGACTGTAATTTCCTCGCTATCGTCGAAGATGCTACGTTGCGGCAATCCGAATATTTTTTTTTAAGGGAAGAACAAAATTACATTCAGATTGAAAGGAAATCCCAGAAAATCAATAATGTAAGATAGGAAGATTCTAAAGAGGTGACCACAAGCAAAGGAAGAACGAGGATGGGCAAAGATGGAAAAGATTGAAACGCATGGTTTGGAGACGACTATAGTTTGCGAGATGAACGTATCAGACCTGACATGACAGCCTTGCATTTTAACGGCTTGACCGGCTCAGCAAAAACGACGTCAAAAAAGTTCGTGTTTAGCTATCCCTAACTCACCGGTTGTTTAAAGTTGTCTCTTTTGCGTTGCTTGAAAAAGCTAAAAACAACAGGCTTTTCGGGGAGAAATTTAGCATTAACTGCAAGTCTATACTACGGATTTTTCTTTTCAAGTGGTTCTTACGTAAATCGATTGCGCATGCCGGCATTATGGACAATTACAAAACCCTCAGTCACGATAATTGCCTTGTAGAATCACAACAAAACACCGTAAAAGAGTTGGTTATTTGTAATTTTTCCTGGTCGCTTAGAACGACATTTTCCGCATAGTAAATTCTTTATTCCACTAATTTATTCGTGTTTTTCTCGTTGCCATGTTCCCACCAATTTTCTGCCTTTAAAAGCACACACAACCCACAATTCAGTCTTTTCGCTCCGACGAAGGGCTAACGCTCTAAACGTTAGCTTTTGTGATCGTTACGGTGGCCAATTTATCATTTCAACTTTGTTGATATATCCAAAGTGAATTCTTTATGCTGCCTGATTTTCTGTTATACCATTTCTTTGAAAAATGTTCCATGCTGTATTGCAGACGGCAAGGAAATCTTCCTTGTCACGTACATTTATTATCGGCCTGATTGCTAAGAGCGTTTGACGTGTGTTTCCTACGTACATAACATTGACCATCAATTATGAGACTCCACGGGCATTTCCTTGTTTCAAATGGTAGCGTTTGTCGTAAACTGATATAATTCCTTACATAACATCGACTTTAAATGATAGGGCTCCTTGTTTTAAAATTAAACAGTAATTTTCTTACCACAATTGAAAACTTTAATCTAGGTCTTTTGGCTTCATTACATCATAACAATTTTATCGTCCATGTGTTGTTCATGACTTGAAGTCCATTTTTAAACTTGGGCTATTCAAAAAATTTGTGCCCGTTAAAGTTAAGCTTTGCTTGGCAGTCACGTCTATTTCCTGGATTTAGATGTGAACCGATTTTCAAGGAAGAAATTCTGCTGGAGGAGTTTTTCCGCTTTGCTTTCAAGTTCCTTTCAGGGAAACAAAAGGAACGGGATGACACGGTAAATTCTGCTTTTGAAAGTTCCTTAATGCTGCCCTAAGCAGAAAATAATCATTATTCCCACATTTTATTCCTTTTTCTCGGAACGGATGGTTATTGTAGCAACGATGAATGTCTACATTGTTTTAAAATTTAATTTCTAAGGAAGATTCATCGATTGTGTGTTCAGAGGCTAATGAAAGGCAAGTCATATAATTGGCATCAGGCACAAGATGGCTGATATGCCAATTTGAGAAAAAAAAAAGGGAATTCTACGAAGAAGAATTGTCTTTGCACAAAACGAATAGATTTCACTGAGGGGCCGTAAGGGGGGGTCACGCGCACAGTTCACGGCAATTAAAAAACGCAAATCACGAAACACGATAATTAATTTTCGAGTTTCACGGTTCACGGAAAATAAACTTACACATGAGAAAGAATTGTCGCCTTACCCTATATATATATAGTATTGTTGACAGTCGTTTTAATGTATTTCAGAAAGCGCTCAACTCGTGATTGTGTCGTGATTGGTAATGTCAGTTTCGGTTTCACAGCTTTGCTTTGCAGCAGACAGGCAGTCGCTTAAGATTTCAGTCTCTCGTTGAATTCTTCAATCTCTCTGTCACTGTCACACTGTGCCACGTCTCCAAACTCGTTTGCAGACGCCGCTGCCTCAGGGCAATTGTCTTGAAATCTGTAATTGCAAGGTAGTATAAAAAAATACACGATCCACTTGAATACTGAAGTCTTAAAAGTTTTAATAACTAATATTATCATTCAATCTTGAAAGTTAGCAATTAGAACTGATATTATAAAAGTGGATTCATCTTGTCTTGTGACTATCGGTGTAACAACAACTAAATACGCCGTTTTGCAAAAGATCTTAAGATACATCGAGAAGTAAATAGATCAGAGGATCTTTAACAAAAAAAAGTAAAAGAAATGTTTTACTTAGGCTGATGGTGACAGATTGGTTAGTATAATATCACAATCTTACAAATAATGTGAAAGGCTCTTACATGTTATCTAACTCTAAATCACGATCACTGTCATTTCCCGCTGATATTCCTTTAGGTGAACCGACGTTTCACATTACACTTCCATCACTTTGACTTTCTTGATCTCCTCCGCGGCTTCCACTCTTCTTCAGGAAGGCTTCCATATTTCTTTTCATTCCAGCTATTGTTGCATTGTGTTTCTTGGCATTATCTTCCTCGTTTCGACGGTTTTGACAAGCTCTATTAAAGTGTTCTGTAAGGCAGCAACAAAAATATGACCTCCAGTGATCTTTACTTTTTTTAAGAAAACAATGAATTTTAAACACCTGCTTTATTCTTTGACAATACAGAAGTTCTCTGGATGGTCTTCTCCAGTGGTTTTCTTTTAAAGTAAAATTGATGATGATACTTCAAAGTGAAACTTCCGAAGCTTTAAATAGAAATGTTTCTGCAGACAAGCTTGAAGGATAATGCTCAACATTTTACGTACTCAGTTTTTTTAAAGTATCGAGCTTTAGTCTACGGAGTCCTGTCCGTTGGTTCAATCTTTAACTTCTGGCAACGACCACACCTTATAGTAAATTCATTGACCGCTGTGCTATTGAACATACTTGCCAGGGCTACAAACACATTGAAAGGCTAATTCACTAAATACATTAAAGACGATTTAAATAATCATCGTTATCATCATCGTCTCCATCATAGTAATAAAATGATAAAATTTTAGGAAAAATCATGGCTGTTAATTATAACAAAAATTCTAAACGATTTCTTTTAGTCGCACATTGCCAAATTTAGATCATCCAACATCTTGGTCTGTCGTTCATTTCGCTCAACACTTTCGCCCTGTTTTAGGCGCTTTACAAGGTAGTCGTCCTCTACCTTTGAAGCTGACCTTTTCCTTCCACCTCTTGGCTTTCGTTTGCTGACTTTGCTCTTTTGCTGTTCTTCGCCACCAGCAACTGTGATATTTATCACCGGGGAATCTTTCGAAAAGACGATTTCCTTTTTAAGAACATTGACTGAAAGAAAATAATGACAATAAAATTAATTAATCAAATAATAATCTTTTCACTACGTCCTTTTTATCTTTTGTCTATCTACTTTGACATTTATATTGGTGTCAGTTTTTCTTGCCAGTTTCAAACCCCACTCCATTCTCTTTCGTAGTCCATAAAAATTAAATTTAAGTTGCGTTTAATCGAGAAAAAAATCTGTCCGATTATTCTCTTCCTAGTATTCCTAGGTTGTTCCTATTCTCAGGTCTTCTCATTATTGTCAACACGCCCTTTTTGCAAAGCGAGCGATCAAGGATCATCAAGAAATATCTCAGGAGGTGTGTTGAATATCGCCTCTAACGACCCTAACCGAAATCACGGCTCTCATCAATGACTCACTTTCTGTATAATTTCTGAGAAAATTGTCGATTCTTAAGCAAACTTCAAATAAAATATGTAGGGGGTACTGAATAAAACTTTTCTAGACTTCTAGTATTGTAAGGGCCTGTTTACATGGAGATAGGGTGACCCTTCTAGAAGGGGCACCCTCTTAGAAGGGTAACCCTTGCCTATTGGATTTTCCGGCTTGGTTTCCATGAGAGGTAGGGTCACCCCATCTGCTTGGTGGGGTAACCCTCCTGTGAGGGCCAACTTTTTGCCATGTAAACACTTGAGGTAGGGTCACCCTCCTAGAAGGGTCAACTTCTGTGGGTTCAGTTTACTGTCAGGTTGCCGTGAAACTCTGTAATGGCTTTGCGCGCGTATAAGCCCGAGGAATATTTTCGCCGTTCTGTGGTGGCCAAATTGTTTGAACAGAGTTCGAAACAGTCAGAGGACAACAGCGTCGACATTTCGAAAAAAGACGTAGATGATCATGAATTAGTGGTCGACGAGAGTACCATAGAAAGCCGCTCGACTTGGAAAGATATAGAGGAAGGCTTGCCACGTGAAAAATCAAAGAATTCACAGGGAAAACGAAAAGCGTCCTTCGCCCCTGCTCTGTGCGACCAGGATTCCGCCAAATTCTCCCTCGGAGACAAAATGGCTCTCCTTCGTACATGCCTCATTCGTCGCATTGCAACATTGTACTGGGCGGCTACCTGTAGCGCCAGTCGCTCTTGTCGGCGTTTTTCTATTAGGGGATACGACAGCAAGAACTCACAGCACTGAAAAACCGCAGCCAAAGAGGCAAGCGCAAGGAAAATTGAATTTACCGCCAAAATACTTCGTTTGTCCGCCATTTTGATTGTTTTGTACTTAGCGACCGCGCAGTTATCTCCCTTGGTGCCAAATTCAATAATCGCGATAGCCCTGGGGACAAGACTTTGCATGTAAAGGGGGGACTATCTTTTTCCCCTTCTAGAAGGATGACCCTCCTAAGGGGGTCACCCTATCTCCAAGTAAACAGGCCCTAAGAGATGTAAGAAATTAACGCGAATTAAAACAATTAACACGAAAGTAGGGATATCATATCAGATACCTTTCACACGTGACTTTCAAGTGACAAGTGTCATGAATTATGATCTGTTATCAAATTTTCATGATGAAAACACTAACCTTGTAAAACTGCAGAATCGACAAAAAGCGGCCTTTTCATGTTCCACTGCGCTTGTGTATTGATTGAGTAAGCTTTACTGCCTTATAGATGACCCTATTCCCCGCTTCTCAGCTTCGGCTTTGAGGCCCGCGTGTTCAACAATATGCCTTTTCAGGGCATCAAGGGAACTATGTTCTCTTTTCAGGGGAATTCTGATCCTTTCCTTTCCCCCAAGAAAACTGAAAGATCCAGGAGATTTGGGATCAACGAAGTAGACAACCCCTTCTAATACACGAAACGGCTCTTCGCTGACTTCGCTCTTCGACATTGTGAGTCGTGAGAAATGAATGATCTGAAGACCTGATCGTTGGTGTCAAAGGTCGCATCAGCTTTATTTTTGGATCAACGAGTCATGCGAAACCGTATTGTTTGGTCACGGAAGCTGAAGAAAACAGACACGGCGATCTCCTGGAGAGTTCCTTTGTGGGGTCTTCGTAGCCGTTCACGGAAAAAGGGTCGTTTTCGTGTTTGTTATCACGGGTATCGGAAAATTAATTCTCTGTCTCACGTATCACGACAATCATATCATTCACGGTTCACGAATTTTAAAACTTTTAGATTACGGATCACAGAAAATAAATTAGTCCGATCACGTTTCACGTGAAACCCCCTTACGGCCCCTCTTCACTGATTAGTTCAGTTACTTGGTCTTGTTTACTTTTCCTGCCTGTCCCGATTTCCCAAGATAAGATTTCCGCAACACGTACAGACTATCGATGTCCCTTTAAACGTGGTATTTGAGAGGAAAGAACTTGATACAGTTTCTGATCTCAAAAGGAAGAAAAAATTTCCTTCAAAAGGAAGAAAAAAAAAAAACAAAGGAAACTTTGTCTTTAGTCTCAAGGGAGTCCCTTTCCGGATCAGATTCTCAAAATAGGCGTCTTCGATGTCACTGTTTTTGTAGTTTGTACCTTGATAGGAAAATGCTGCCATGTTTCTGACGCAATAATATGAATAAAAGCCAATAATACTTAATTTACATTTCTTTCTCGACCTTTCAAGAAATTTAGATCACAGAATTGAGGTAGATAAATTTTACGTATCTTAATTTATGTTAAATCCTCTGAACTAGTGTGTGACATTCGGTGATCGTACAACCATTGATTTAAAAATTCACAGGATTCACAGGTTGCTTCGTTCATTAAAGACAACTGAAAGCCAGTTCCATAAAGTATTTCTCCTGGTTTATGCGAATTTCAATCACCGCTGATCCCCAATATCCAGAAATTTGCAACGAATCCCAACTCTTTCGTCAATCACACCGGAGTGCAGCGAGTTGCTTTCCCCCCTAAATTGGTATGTTTAGTACAGAGACCCTTGCATTGCAATTCGCTCCCCTTCCGTTCCAGTGTAGAAAACTAACCGCCACAATCGTTAAGAGCACGAACAATATCGTGCTTGAAGATTTCTTTGACCGGGAAAGCGATGCTCACCGTGATTCATTTCTTTTTGTTGGTTTTATTTTTCTTTGTTTCCCTATGAATTTTGCAAGAAAGTGTTTTGGATAACGATTTTGATTTGGGCTCTGAGTCCGCCCATCGTACCGTAATCAGTTTGGCAGAAAATATCGCTTTATTCGGTTCTTGGAAAAAAATGAGTTATTACAACAATGATTGCATGAAAACAACGAAAATAACCGGGTGTATAAATTCGCTCACTCGTGGACCCGAACAAGAGCAGGGGAAAATGAAAAAACTAACAAGTTTTGCTTTATTTTGTTGAAAAGGGCGCTAATGAAGTGATGGGTTTTTACGACTGACGGTTAAAATTTTGGCCATTTTACGGTTGCGGTTAAATTCTCTCCCTTACAGTTCAACGAAAAACATTTTGTGGTTAACTTTTTTTAAAGACTAACTTTTGAAAATAGAATTCCTCAACCTAATAATTTGCCGTAAAAGGCTGAAACCGTTTTGGGGACCAATCAAATAATAGGATTTAGGATTCCTCCGAGGACTAGATCTTTATTTATATATTTATTTATTTGTACCAAGTACTGGCGCAGAAACAATAGGACATGGGTCCCCTACGAGGTTTAAGCTCCAACAAACCCACCCATCCCACCCCAGGGAGGACATCCATCACACAGTAATCTCGTGCGTGGGAAATTAACGTCTCCCACCCCTAACCCTGCAGGAGACGGGACCTCCATTTATTCGTCCCTATCCGAGAAGACTAGAATATCTAACCATTTCTTTATGTTATAGAAAGGTAGCATATTCTTCTCAATTATTTTAAGAGGTAGCAAAACCGAAAACCGCATGCAAACCTGGCAAAACCGCTACATTTTCATGCTAAAGGGGGGAAAAAGGAAAAACCGAAAACCGCATCAGAGTTTTCGTGAAAACGGGAAACCGAATGCAAAACACGTAAAATCCGCAAACCGCTCAGAACATCAAAACCGAAAAACCGAACCTTTTTGGCCCCAAAACGAAAAACACCGATCCAAAAAACAGTCAAAACTGCAAAACCGAAAATCCCAAAGCCCCCCTCTGGGAATTTTTTTTTCTTCTGTTTTGAGTATGGCTCGGGGCTGATGGCCTGGGTTCATATACTCAGTTTTCCCCATTACGGGTCCAACCGTCCGGTAAATGCCATATTTTTACGTCCGATAGAATTCTCTCCAGTCACGAAAACTTTCTCACTCAGTATCCGTAATAACTATATCATTGTCACATTGCCCAACATTTAGAGCACCACTGGGTTCTCTCACTATGGTAAAAATAATAATAATAATAACAATAATAATAATAATAATAATAATAATTTTTACAAGTACAGGTGGAATGGCCGATGAATGCAAGAGATTCCATAGCCGCCTCGCAGAGTTAATTGCTTTAAAGAAAGAAGATGACTACGCTACAACCATATCTTGGACAAGGGCGAAGATATCCTTTGCCATTCTACGTTCAGCTTTGCTGTGTCTCAGAGGAACCAGGAGAAAGAGAAGAGTAGCCAATATATCTGACACTGACATTACATCGGAAAGTGCGCAAGCCAGAATTTAAGTAGTCAATTTAATAGTATGTAGCTTAGTTTACTGAACTTTTAATTTTTTTCTAGAGAACTGCTTTTTGTGAAATATTTTTAAGGAAAAATCTATTATTATTATTAAGTTAATACCGAAGAGATTTAAAACTTTTCTCTCAGTTAGAGACTTTTTAAACTTGTTTTGTAATATTTATACCTTAATTATGATCATCATTATAACTATTATAAGAAGTGTGTATCCATGAGCTTTTTCTGGGATTTTTACTGGACATTTTGACATATTTGTTTTCGATTTTTAAGCATTTCATCGTAATTTTTGTAAATACTTTTAGTGATTATAGTGAATAAAGATTAAATAATAATAATAACAACAATAATAATAATGATAAAACAAGGAAAAAGTTTCTCTAAAGGATCTCAGTTTTCAAAATATTTAGATCTTACCGCAATGCGCTTGTTGTGCAAGAATCCTTCAAAAGTCCTAGAACGCCCAAGTTAAAACTAGGATTATTAAGAGGAAACCGAGAAACTTTGCAGAAGTTTTGTTTTGAATTTATGACATAAGACCCTTTGTTGGTTCACATTGGAAGCCACTGTTTTATACAAGAATCTCCTCAGAAGTTTCCCAGGGAGCCTGGGACCGACGAGTGATGGAAAGTGTAAATATTGCCGAGAAAAAATATTGCTGGTACCCGTTATGTAATCACCTTGTTCGTTACACTTTCTTGTGGTCGCCACTGGTTCTCCTTTGTTTTACCCTAAAACAGCTGCAGAGGTTGTTATTCTCTGTATCCAACCCTCACGAGAACACGTTTTCTTGGAGAATTGACATTTGAACCAGCTCTGGGCGAGAGAAACGAACCAAGATTAGATCATCGCTTTTGCAATCTCGTAACCCCACAGAGGAGCAATTATGTATCGGTAAATGGACCAATCAAAGCCCAGTTGACCTTATCAACGACACTTAGCACATTTGGTGGTATCGCTGATGGGACAACGTTGTAGAGACAGTGGGAGAATTTGTTCGAGGCCTCCGTGCTTTCTTTAAGCGGGGGCCTGACGAAGGAGAAAGATCCCCTTATGGAAGCCAGGGTCCCCATCGCTCCGGGATTTGACGAGGTATGGTTCTATTTCGCTGCAGTAATCGATAGATAAAGAATCAATGAAATTTTTGAGAAATTATTACCCTGATATTCACTTATGATCTTGAGCGATGATTCTCATTCTACTGTGTGGGTCATATCCTTAATATTTCGCAAACCAACGACGTTTTATGCCTCGCTGAAGAGTTGATTCACAAGCTGATAAAATCCCGCAAAGTATCTCGAATGTAGCCTCATTTCTTCCTTATCAGGGGTGGCGCTAATTACACGGTTGAGTTCACAAAGTGTTCGTTGTTTGACAGAATGTTTTTGAGGAGTCAGCCGCCAGGTACCAGAAGAGACCGTTTCATCTTTAATGAAGGCTACCGGAAAAGATTACAAACTTAGGAACGATACACGCACGACAAAATCGCTGATCGCAGCGGTTTGCACGCTTGTCATTTTCGATTGTCAAATAACTACGGGGGTTTGTTTGAATTTTACAGAATTGTCCTTCTATGACACATGAATTCACTGGAGCACCGGAGGATTTATCGGAGCTGGTGGATTGCGTTCCACAGACAAATCTGAATTTGTTTGAGATGCACGTCAAACCGGAGCTGAGACGTCCTATCGATGATGGTGGCGAAGACGCTGACATGGAATACATGATGGAGATGAACTTTGAATACGACAATGGAAATGAAGCGGTTTGTGATACTAACACAATTGTAATGTTCGTTAGAAATTCTCTTTCCACAGGGAAAAGGATTTCTAACACCAAGTATCATTATTGATATCTCTTGCTTGTTTACCTCAAAGAGGTTGTTTGGATTGCTCTTGAGTCAGTTTTAATGTAGAGCACTAACTATAAGTTTCTTCGGTCGCGATTTGAATAACAGTGAACAAGGCCATCGAATTTCGCTACACTGGCGTTGGACACTGATTGGAAAGAACATCTCTCGTTATTGCAATTTGTTTACACATGTTCTTAGAACGATCAATAGTTTATTTATTCCAGTCGTGTTTATTCATTCGTTCATTTAGTCATTCATTGGATCGTTAATTCAGTCAGTTGATGAATTATTAAATAAATTCATTCTTTGGTTCGGCTGTTCGTCTGTTTTCACATCGGTTGTTCGTTTGTTTATGACATCGTTAGATCTTCGTTTGTTCGTTCGTTCACTCGGTCGTAATAATAATGATAATAATAATAATAATGATAATAATAGTAATTTACATTTATATAGCGCAGACCTCTATATGAATATATTCAGTCGCGCTTCACAATATCGTAAGATAAAATTATGGCAAAAGTAACTAAGATATAAGAACCTATTGGAACCTACGAATCTATGCACTCAAAGAGAACAATAGCCTAGCTAAGTGAATAAGAAACATGAGTAAAACTAAAAATCTATTTGAAAGCTAGATTAAAAAAATTAGTTTTGATAGCAGTCTTGAAAGTGTCCAATGTCTTTATGTTACGAATTGTCGAAGGTAATGCATTCCAAAGATGAGGTGCAGCTGATTGGAAGGCCCGGTCACTAAGGGTTGAACGGGTCCCAGTGCTTGATATTTCGAGTGATAAAGATTCGTTTGACCTAAGAGAGATCGCTTTTCAATCCTAATTAAATCAGTCAAATAGTTAGGGGCTAGACCATATAAACAGTTAAATGTCAAAAGAAGAATCTTAAACTTTATACGGTAACTAATCGGGAGCCAATGAAGGTGGAAAAGTAATGGCGTAACATGGATGTATTTTGGTGATCCAGTGACCAACCGAGCTGCGGCATTCTATATCCGTTGGAGTTTCATGATATGTGAATTCGGGAGGCCATATAGTAGACTGTTACAATAATCTATTCTACTGGTTATAAAAGCATGAAATAATGATTCGGTAACTGAACGACTTAGATATTTCCTAATTCTACGTATGTTGTCAAGATGATAGAATGCGGATGAGCAAGTTCTGTTAATATGACTAAGCATACTCATCTTCGAATCAAACCAGATTCCTAAGTTTCGAACTTCAAATGATGGAGCAATTTTGGAGTCGCCAACCGATAAGATGCTGATGTCACTGACTGTCTGAAGTTGTTGTCGAGTTCCAATCAGAAGACATTCTGTCTTATCCGCATTCAGTTCTAACTTGTCCGTTTGCATCCACTGACTAATGTCAGCGATACATGATTGCATGGCAGTTAAGGCAGTGAATTCCTCCATGTCATTTCCTGGTCTAAATGCGATGTACAGTTGTGTGTCATCTGCATAACAATGGGGATTAGGAAGATGTGTTTCGATGATCCTAAAAAGCTTGGTGGTGTAAAGAGAAAATAATAACTGCACGAGACAGCTGCCTTGTGGAGCTCCAAATTCAAGATTAAAGATATTCGATAGGACTCCGTCTATAGAGATACGCTGGGTTCTGTTAGAGAGGTACCTTCGGTCGTTCGTAAGATCGAAAGTTCGAGAGTTCTTTTGTTCGTTCATTCATTTCGTCGTTCGTCAACTTGTTCGATCTTTCGTGACTCGCTGGTTTTTTTCAAGTATCGATCACTTGAGCAATGTAAACAACGTTCCTCGAAGCTTTCTTTTTTTATGCGTAGATGGCTAATTGTGAGGCTATCAAATAATTGATCCGGGCCGTTTTAGCCTCGTAATCCATGTTTTAAGATCATGCTTTTGCCTTGGAGCATACTATGAGTCAGCCATTTGGACATTTTGAGAATCTAAATGTTTGAGTTGGAAAAGTTCTATAACGCTGAGAGATGAAATTTTTTTCGCAAAAATATAAGATATGAGGTACCCGGGATCACTGGAACCCTGAGGATTTGAAGGTGACCGAGTTACTCTTTAATTTTGTGCAACTTTTATAAATCAATTTTTAGAGAAATCGATAGCGTGTGGCTAACGAAAAATTTCATTTCACTGCAATTTCGAGGTAGTTTCAAATATTGTTTAAATGGTCTATTTGTTAATAAGAAACTGAGTTGTTATCATTATTAAACAACAGGTTACGAAGTGTCAGGTGCGAATCTCTTGGTGTTTGTTGATGTAGTGTTAGCCTTTCGCCTTTTTCAGTTTTTTTTTTTTCTTTGTAAATTATTACGAAATTGAAGTTACGAGACCACAAAACACGCAAAACCCATAAAATAAGTTTTCTAGGAAAGTCCCGAACTTTTGTTGAAAAATGGATCAACATTTCAATGGAGTCGACCTTTTTCCAAAACTGGAGAAAACTGAAAAAAAATTCTCAACGCTAAAAACTGAGGTAAGCTTACGTGGTATGAAATGATTCTCAGGCCACTGTAATTCTGATAATATGAGAGAAAAGACGGTCTAAAATCGAACGCAGGAAAACCCCTAATGACAGGTGAAGTTTTTTCATAAAAACATCAACAGGGTAAATGACAGTTTTAAAGATTACCTGGTAAAACGGAAGTATTATTTTCCGGTGCAAGTTAAAATTTCTTATGCAGTTCGATGAGTACTCTCAGAGGTCTTTTTTGTGGAATTCGGTAGATAACTAGGTTATCTACTGTGTCTTATCCATCTGCGTTACTTTATAATTCTCATGTTTGCCACGAAATTGCTGCCATTAACATTACATCCTATATATTTTCCCAGTCTGCAACAGAGAAAATTATAGAATCCACCGCGGTCTCCTTTCACTGGGAGCTAATAACTTTCTTTTAACCGCCTTTTAGAACATGACCTCTATTGGGCACATGGCTACTTTCAAAGTTTTCAAAGTTATGACGAATTTGGTTTATGTTCCTTTGTTTCGTCATTATGATGAATGACTAGTTTGATGGAAAATGAAAATGAAACCAGGTAGTTAAGTCTTTCACGCTCGAACCTGCCTCAGGCTTAGAAACTCTTAACGGTGACCAATTTACATTATCAACTTAGTTGCTAAAACTAAATTATCTTGTAATACCACCCACCCCTATCCCCTCTTTCCAATGGCCAGCACCACCATCTGTATTAGTTAGAAATTACCCTGACTACAAGCAAACCTCCCGGTTTTCACGCGCCCGTCGAACCTTTGACCAAGACATTTTTCAAACACAAATTTTACCTGCTATCTCCAGTTATTACATTATTCAAACAACTCAATCGACAACGGATAAGTGTCACCAAGATTCATTCAGCGAAAATTCTTAAGAAACATTTGAGCAGTTGAAGTGATGTGAAGGGAAAGACAAGAAGTGTTTTTTTTTTTTTTTTTTTTTTTTTTTAAAGTAGAACGTACCAAGTTAAATTTGATTAATTTCAATTGAGAGGGATAAAAATTAATTGAATGAGAGCAGAAACTGATAAGCCTCAGGAGCTTAGGGATATTGTCGAAACATAACGGTCAGCAGTCTGCTTATGTCGTGGTATAGACGTCAAAGATTGCACGGTAAGACCTTTCGTTCTTCATGTTGCCCGGTACTCGGTCTCTTCGCAATCTCTCTCAGAGTCGGTGATGAAGATATCTCTTTTTTAGTTCTTTTCAATTACATTAGCAAGAAAAGAAAAGTGTAAATTTACAGGCGCGAGGGAGGACTACAAGTGTCTTAGATCTATTTCATTGTATTCCAGTGCATCTAACGTTAGAGCGGTTAAACCTCATTTGAAACTTGCAAACCCATATTGACTCTTTTAATTTGGGTTTTCTTGACTTTGATTGAAAGAAGCCAAAAAGTAGAAAAAAAAAATGTACATTTTACTACAGAAGTGTTCTGCTTTTTCTCCGTGTGTGACTTTTTGTCACAGGAAGTGGGCGTGCAAAAAAATAGATAAATAAATAAAAAAACGCGGGTTTTTGGAAAAAAAGAGCGTTTCGTGCAATAAACTGCCACTCAAAAGAATTGTTTTGGTCCTTTTTGAAAAATTATAGAATAACGCAATTGATTGGGATTAAAACTTACCAAAAGCAGTCAGATAGGGATACATGTAACTGTAAAGAACAAAGAAGGGACCTTCTTCAGGTAGCCTGCAGGGTCATGCAGTTAGTTTAAATGAGGTTTTGCTTCGAAATCATTGTAAATACGGGCTCGAGCCTCAAGTGAGGGGCATTCAAGTAAACAACTGAGTAGGGGTTTTGTTTTTTAAAGATATTTGTCAATAGGTTGAACTGGGGAAACGATTTTTCTTTTTAACCAGTTGTAGGACGTACTAAAACAGCAATCCTACGTTGTTTCAGACATTCAGTCATCACTATATTTTTTATGTCGAAGGTAAAATGGCATGAACTTTATTTTGCGGCTCTTTGCCCTGCGATTGGTACGGAATCCTTGCACATGACTCTGAACCAATCAGATGCAAAGCTGACACCAACTACAACTTGGTCCCTTGAGAGACCCTTCGGCAATTTGGCTTTTTGTTTTACCTCGAAACAGTTTTTTGATCCTTGTCATACTTCTTTTGCTGATTTACAGTTTTTTTTTTACCTCGGTTTTTTCTTGGAGCTCTAAATCAAAAAGCGTTGCGAAAACTTCTTTGAATAATTTGTGAACTTCTTGCGAGTAACACTTTTCTCTCGGCAGCTGACCGCTGACGAACAAGAACGACGTAGAATTAGAAGAGAGAGGAATAAAGTGGCCGCCTCTAAATGCCGCAAGAAAAGAAAGGAACATGTCAAAACGCTAGTTGAGGTATCTGGGTATCGTATTTATTCGATTTACAGCTCTGGAAGGTCAAAATATTTGAACCCTCGAGAGTGAGAGCTTGTTCGAGGCAGTTCGCATTTATTTTGCAACAA
>NC_142524.1:29917390-30057390 GCF_964205215.1 Stylophora pistillata
TTATATGAAAGAAAATCACAGGTTAAACAATGATATCTCATTATTTTCAAAGGAAAAAGAATCATCAGAGTCAGGTACACCTTAATCGAAACAATTGACCACCTGTTTGTAAACAGTGAAATTTGACAATCTGTTAAGTTTTACCTGTTCCCGGGGACCTTGTCGTTTTCGTTTATAAGCTGACAGAGGTCGTTTTAGCGCGAAAACTGTAATTTGCAATTCCCTTAGAATGAATGACGCGATTATTTTGCAAAAGAATAGAAAAAAGAATGCGTTATGTTGATTCTTTGCTCTTTTAATTTCATTATTCGCCAATGTCGCACTATGACAAAACAAGACACAGAAATAGATCGTTCGTGCGCTAAATCCACAAAGCGATTTCGCGCCGAACACATAGGAAATATTGCGGGACCAACGTCCTTTGAGAAGTGATTCAGATGGTTTGCATGGATTGAGAAACAATTCTATCTGGTCTCTGTTACCGTGTGGAAATCTGGTATATCTTTTTTTTTTCGCTTTTACTGGATATTTCTGTGATTAAAATTAGTTTAGCTGGTTTTGTCCTTTGCTTCTGGAACATATCTCCTACTTTTAGTCTTACTTTTACATTGATGCCAACGAACGATGCACTCGTACTACGGCCAGTAAACAATACTACTGACAGTAGGGGCTCTTTAGTTTGTGAAATAAAGTTGCTCTTGCTTAGAAATACGTGGATGAAACTTTAACCAAGCAAACCACAGTTCAGACAAACAAAGTCTTGATACACTCAAGCGACATATCAGAACATTTCGTTACGCGAAATGATCACTAGCCTTGCGTGAGTTTGGCGCGCGTGTGCTCAGTATATTCTTGGTGAAATTGTAACAGCCATCTTTGATTTTTACTGCATCACAAGGGTGGGAAGAGAAAGAAATTTGTACGAAGCGCGAAGGGGGGGGGGGGGGGTGAGCGACGGTCAGAAAGAAGAGGAAGGGAGGGCTGGGGCAATAGAAATGACTTCACGCCTTTTCCCGCCTCCTCCCCTACCGTCCACTCCAACCATAATCATACACGGCCGGTCGAATAAACGATCGAAAGCTCATATTTTAACTCGCCTTGATTAGACGTCTGCAGTGCTGGTTAAATGATCACTACAGGTCAACCACAATTGAATAAATTGCTCATAAGGAAAGCAAAATCTTAAGAAAAAAAAAATCATGGTCCAAGAAACTTATTATTATCTTAAAGATCAATTCATCAAATATCATTTAATTTTTTGTAATTATACATCAAATGGTTTATCCTTTTATTTTTCAAGACAAGTAATGGAATCTATATGGAACCAGGAGGGGTCATTCGAACTGTCGGGAACCCAGTCCCTGACGATAACA
Source organism: Stylophora pistillata (assembly GCF_964205215.1). NCBI lineage: Eukaryota > Metazoa > Cnidaria > Anthozoa > Scleractinia > Pocilloporidae > Stylophora > Stylophora pistillata. The sequence goes on from NC_142524.1 coordinate 29,918,764, forward strand.
TTGTGATGGACCATGCTTTTGAGATAGCGGAGCTGCCTGTCAAGTTGGAGTTAAGATACGTCATAGAATCAAAACGTGCTGCTAATGGGCTCGACTGTCCGAAGATTGACCATGACTCCCAAGATTCCAAGAACCAACAAGTATTTCCTCTTCTTTGTTATTTTAACTGATAGGAGCAAATTTATCTGGCAGCTTTGGATGTTGAACCAAGGGCTTTAAGTTCAAGCACATAGCAGACAAACTAAAAGGAAGTATTAGATTGGAAAATTATTCTCCGTTGGACTCTTCAGATGACATCTTCTCAAGATGTCAAAAGTCTCGCTATTGAAAATTGCATCCCTTTTTAGGATTCTAAAACGGAAGACCAAAAGTCAAGATCACCTGCTTAGAGATGACAAGGTAGTTTTGGTTTTATCAACTGAGTTTATTATGTAAATGGGCCACCATGAAGAGTTTCAACGAGGGCCGGCTAACGCTTGAAATGAGCGTTTTAAAACTCTTTAAGGTGGCCAATTTACATTATCAACTAAGTCGATAAAACCAAAATTACCCTGTTATACTTTCCCATTGACACTGCACCACAGTTTCTTTCGAAACTTACCCTAGCTCTTTATTTGAGAGATATAGTACTTTGAGAATTCCCGTGACACAAAGGATGGTCATGTCCCTGACCCGTTTCTTCTGAACTTTTATTTTGTAACCCTTGTGAAGAAATGACTAAACGGAGAAACGCTTAATTTTTTTGTTCCTTTATTGGAATCTTTTTTTTTTTTACTGATTTAGTAATAATGGTCACATACATAGACATAGAATCGCACGAATTGCAGTTATCACCTGTTAGTCCAAAGTGACAATCTTTGTTAAGCTAAGATACCACTGAGAATCGCGGTTCGAAGCTTCTTAAGTAAACACCCCTTTTGAGTGACTCCTGTTGGCTGGAACCTTTGAAAGAGCATGCAGTTTATTACTTCATTACGCTATTTGATTTTGAAAATTATTTTCATCTCTGACCCAATCAAATGCCAAATAAAAAATATTGTGACCTGCCTTTTCCCGCGCTCGTGGCTGTTTACTTGTCCATACTTTGAGTCCTCATTGGTTGCCTAACTGAAAAATGTTTTTTCTTATTGGCTGTTGCGTTTATTTTGGCTACCATTTCCGAAAAGCACGATGAAACCAGTTTCCATGCAAAGTTTTTATTCTAAGCTCTTACGATGAGATGACTCTGGATGTATAGGGTTCCATTAAATGAGTCGCCTATCCTCTTTCAACGAAACTTAGAAAAACCTAGGTCATTTCCATGCTCTTTCTGCCTATTCGTGTCACTTTGTACTGGCAATTTTATTTTTGTTTTTAAAATTGAGCTAGGATCTTATGGCGGGAAACTCGTCAATGGTCACGTCAATTGTCAAGCGTTTTTTCTTGTCCGCGAGAAAAGAAAAATGTCACGTTTCTATATTAATAAGTGCGTTGTCTGATACAAGGTTTAGTAAATTGACTGGAAATGGACCACCTCGTGGGCTCCTTCGACCAAATCCATATTGTCTGGAAGAAAATGATCTCAAACTTGACTTAACTTGCTGAAGGCGAATTGCGATGAACTAAAATAATTTGAGGCTAACTTGTTCAATTTGTGTGTGGTTTCCTATCCACAAACAAACACTAACACACATCAACAGTAGTTAACGCACTTTCGACAATCTTTGGTTACATATCACAACATTTCTACCATTTCGAAGCCGGAGTATCTTCATATTGGTGCTGGTTTTCGAAGCTAATTGATTCGACGATTATTTACGAGAAAACTACAGGCTATTCAAATATATTTCATTACTCATGGCCAATCACAAAAATCTTTCTCTCATCATGTAACGTAAACATGACCATTTACTAACGCTTCATTTGAACGCTTCTCATTTCGCCTTTAAACAATAATGACCTTGGGTGAAAATCGTTTTGATTCAGTAAAACCATCTACTTCTTAATTATTACGCTACTGAGAGAGTGTTTTTACCACGCCCGAGTTACTGCAAACAATATAAACATTGGACGGCCATTATTGAGCCGTTTGCACCTGTTTCCAAAATTAACAGCGTTAAATGTTTACATAGTTTAAACCAATTGCTCTTGACGGGTGATCTGGGGGGGTTGGTACCAGTCATTTTAAAAAGGTACTTCCCCTTTTCAGCTTTTCAAACTTCCATGATTACTGACCATCAAGAGAAACAAAAATTTTTTTTTTGCTTTCAGGGGGATCTTTTCCTAAGAAAATAATTAAAGCTCCGTTTTGAAAGAGGCCCAAGACCTAACTGATTATATTAATCAAGTTAATCACTACATAAGTCATTTTATGAAATTGAAAGACCTCAGTCAGGTGGTTCATTTTAGCAGGTGACCCCCTCCCCCCGGAAAATAACCTGTCATGATCTTTCCATTACCTATGTTTGTGTAAGAAGTGGTTATCTGATTTCTCGTCAGCTTTCTGAAAAAGGTGAATGAAGTGATTTGAATTTCCTGACTGCGTTTGTCATTTTTCGTTAGCTGTTTCTCTTTGTTCCGCTACATATGTACGTTCGGGATTCTTTATCTCCTTTCATGCAGCTTACGCCAGAAGAAGAACAGAGAAGAAAAGTTCGGAGGGAGCGAAACAAGGTCGCTGCATCGAAATGTCGGATGAAGAGGAAAGAACATGTTAATACCTTGAGACAGGTGAGCTTCTTTTGGACCTGTGAATATCAATTGACTCATAAATTTAGGAAAAGGATAGCAGTGAGTCTAAATTGGAACTTCAAAAAACCCATACACAGTTCTCAATTTTGTCATCGGTACATCTGTCTTAATTTCATGATTTTCTCGTAAAGAGCCTATATATAACTTACTCTTTTGGTCAGAAGAAGTTTGAGCGCAATTATAAGTGTAAAGTTAGAAAAAAACAGAATCAAAGATATCATTTACTTTTTGTAGTCCACGTGACCTCAAAGACACATTCGTATAGTGAACCCCTTTCCTCTCCCATAATACTCAGGGGTGTATGGACCTTGACCCATAAGAATATACATTAAATCAGTATTCAGCTGGGATAGAATTGTTGTGTTTATATCTTTTAGTGATATTTCGTTTTTGTTACGAGCATTTTTGGCTGGAACGTATGTGGGTAAGGGTTAGGAAGCTCACAATTAAGCTTCCCAAACGAAATCGATTCAGGGCTGGCCATTCTCACTGATTTTTCGATTTTAGAGAGATTCTGGTTTACTGTAAAATTTGTTTCGTTCTTAGGCCTCTGAGGAGCTAGAATCAGCCAATAGCCAGCTTGAAGCGGAGATTGCATACCTTACAGCAGAGCGAGATCAACTCGAAATGATGCTTGACGCGCATGTCTGTAACATGGACAAAGCCGCTGGTCGCGGGCCCGCCTAAGAGTGTCACCCTTCCCGAATTGAACAGAGATGAGGCGTTTCTTCATGACCTGGTTTATATGTATGGAAGAAAACGAAGAAGGCAAAATGCAATCATGGTCAAGGGAATGTGCTGAAAAACGAAGTCAGATTTGCGTCACATTTAAAGGAGCTCGCATTTGATCAGTCCATGCTCCTGATTAGTAATTGTGGGTCTAAGGGAAAGCTCTGGGAAAGCATCTGGTTTTGTTATTTTATAGGTCAATCAGGATACTCAAGTCAGACTGAAAAGATACTAAAATGAGAAAACAAAACAACATGAACAAACATAGAAACAGACGAACAAACAAACTGTCATACAGACGAATTGTTAAGCGTAACAGACTCGTAACTGATTGACGATTTCCTTCGCTGTTCTTTTTTTACGTTAGAACTGGAAAACGTTCCGAGAGTTCTTTAAAATCGCAGAATCTTTCAGAACAAATCCAAATGAAAGATTTCGAACAATCACAGTGATAAAGCAACAGAAGGATTGAACAAGTTAATTTTTGATTTCGAGAAAAAAATGTTCTAAAAGCTGTCTCTAAAAACTTTCATAGGACATATGATATGTTTCCAATCAGCCTTTGACAAAGGTCATTTGACTTGCCAAATAATCTCGCGGGTAGAAATAATTTAACTTTATTTTTCTTTTAACAAAAGCAGGTTTTTTTTTATAACATTATTTTTTACTTGGCGTTTTTAAGGCTTCTTTTGTTTATATTTTGATTATGAATAACGTTCATAGCTGTTACTAGTAGCCATGCATGCAAATCAGACTTTTATGGCAATCACCAATCCTGTCAAAATGACGTGAAACTGCATGAAGAAAGACCATCGAGGTAATTTCCAGCGGTTATTTTCCAAAATGGCGACTGGAAATAACTAAGGTAACTACATATTTAACAAATTGTAACCACAACAGCGTACACTATTGAGTTATGGATGCACGCGGGAGGTTTCTAAGCACGAAAGAAGCGTAAGAGTTGCTCGAGGCGATAGCCGAGAGCGACTCTAGCTTCTTGAGTGCTTAACAAACCTCCCAAGTGCATCCATAACTCAATAGTGTACGCTGTAGTGTTTACAATTTGTTTTATAACATAACATTGATACATTGTAGCTAAAGAGTTCCCTTTTATTTGACAAATCTTACGCGACCAGAAAAAACAAGCGCGCGCGGAAAAAATAGTTTTTGCATTTGCTCACGTCAGCAGCGTACACGCATGGGCAAATGGGGGACGCTAAATTGACCAATCAGAGCGCGCGCTTTACTTTGATTATGTTATAAAAGCTACTCATCGACAAGAGGACCAGTTTGGAACTGAACTGAAGGACTCATTAATTCTTTATGTTGTAATCTTCTAAAGTTTCAGCTAGTCAGGGCGATTTTAGTCAAACGGTGATTATGCAGAAAAAAGAAAATAGAGAGGGCTTCAATGCGGTTAACCGATAGCTGTGAAATGGCATAAACATTAAGTCGTAGGGCGTAAAAATTGATAACTCTTGACCGTTAGTCGTACTGAAAAGAAAACTCTAACGTAATTTGTTTTCTTTTAATCGCAACGAAAAGAAATTAACCGTTGGCCGTACAATGGCCAAAAGTTTAGCTCTTAAACGCAGGAGCCATCAACTCATTGAGACCTTCGGTTGAACAAACACATGTCAATGTCAACAGTTTTCTGGTGTCATGTCTTCGGTGATACAAACTGCACCGTGCCCTGAACGACTGGCCTTAAACTTTCAGCGAATGTTGTCCTGATCTGACTTGGTTCTGGATTTTTATTTTGGTCGACACTTGAGTGGTGTCTATCATTAATCAGTCAATGCTTTTTAAGGCATGTGAATCTGCATGAAAAAGGAAAAACTGCTCGGTAAAGCACATCTGTTACTCTGAATGGTAAAACTCCTGATAAATTTATTCAAAATGATAGCTAGTAGTTCCAGAATTGGTTAGTTCTCAGGAGCACAACGAACCTTAATTTCGAAAATGTACCAGTTTCTCCGTGGAAATGAACGAAAGTCGCCCTATCAAACCGGTGGCTGGGGGTTCGCCTAAAAAACTTTAAATTTTTTTATACGATTTGAGATTTGAACGTTTTTTTTCCCGCTCAAAACTTTGCACATGTGCAAAAAAGAAGTTCAGTAGTATCCTCTTTCGCTTATGACTTGAAAAACTCACACAGTTATGAATTTTTTTTTAAGCGGCATCTTTGTCATTTATATCAGCGAAATGTTGTTGCTAAAGCTAGTATAAGTTAACACACTCGCAGAAATCCTTCCATTAGCTAATTGCCAATTGGCAAAGTACTAGAATAAAATAAAAAAAAGAATAAAAAAAGCGACCAAACTGAACTCAAAGGAGAAGGAAAAAAGGAAAAAAGAAATAAATAAACAAATCCAAGGGCTGAACTGTAAATTTTTGTTTGAGAATGGGAGTCCTCTCATTGCTGAGGCAAGAGTCTCAGGAAGTTATTTGATGAAAAAAAAATTGTAAGGAAAACTTTTTGGAACGCGAAACAGTGAAAGTGAGACGAACTCAGTGGATCAGGTAGGGGAAATAGACGCCTTTGGTGAACCGAGGAAAAGGTTGCGTGATAAATATATCAGATTTATAGCAAAACAAGCAGACCTTTAATGAAAAGGTAAAATATTCGTGTCAGCGAAAACATGTATGTGTTAACATTTGTGTACTTCATTGAAGTATTTCACCCCACTATCGCTATGTGAGCCATATGTAAAACTTATTTTTTAAGTGTGCATATATTAAATGCTTTATGCATCATGATGTTTGTCTTTGCTAGATCTTGAAACCGAGCATGCATCAAACGACAAAGTCAAGGGGTCTAGGGCTACCCTGACGCTTCTTTGACCTAAAAGTGTTAATCATGATGACAAGGTTCACCATCGTTCTTATCATTGGTCTCTTATTAGAGAGAACGAGATCTACCTACTTAATGTAATGCTACAAATTACCACTAGAATTCCATTTCCGTTCCGAGTGTGACTATCATTTTTTTTGCTAAGAAATTCTTAAAAAATCTGGTGCTCGGAATCGATTTGTACAATTAGAAATTGCTTAAATATGTAAAAAACGAAGTATTCTGAAAAAAAAATCAGAAGTTATGACATCACTTGAAATACAACCAACAGTACCAAAATAAATTTTACACTAAAAATTCATTATCAGAATTAGAAAATATAGTCGCAAAATTATTTATAAAAAGCCGTCATTTGAATATGACAACAGCAAATCAAAAGAAAAAAATTTACGACATTTTTGCCATTGCATGTACTTGATGAAATGCAGTCTGGTCAATGACTTGATTTAGAGGGTTAGCGGACCTCTAGCTTCACTCGTACATTTTCCACTGTGCGGTTTCTTTGATTTCCGTCGGCTTTTGCGAAGATCGTTTTCTATTTTTAGGGAAGATATGTTAATAATTCTTAGGTAAAATTAAATGTCTCTTTCTTTAAAGGGTAAAATGTAAAAGTAAACTGAGGTCAGAGAGAGAGAGGGCTCGCAAAGGTCCAGCTGGGCACGCCCCTAGGCAAGCACGGCTAGTTCGACGTGAGGCAAGACGAAAAACAAAAACGAAGATATGCGAGATACAAGAGGTAGACAGACAGACAAATAGACTAAGCAGTAGAGAAATAAGAAGACTGTCAAACAGACTGGCAGACTGACGGAATAACAGGCTAAAATACCAACATTATGGAAGACTGAGAGACCGAGGCAGCGAAAGACTAGAAGATCGACTGACGGACAGGTAGCCTTGTAGATTTGCAAAATTGCAGTGATAAAATGGCAGAGTAACAGAGTAAGAGTGACAGAATGACAGGATGACAGATATGCATACTGAAAGACATACGAAGCAGAGCAACTGAAAAACTGTCCGCAGATATTGCCTCAGTTCTTATGCTTAGTTTATTTCCGCCGAAGAAAAGCATTCCTTACACAATTTTTCAATAAGGTTATTTAGATTAACTGGACAAAAGTAAATAGGGGGACCCACCTTGAAAATCGAAGTATGTCTTCAAATCAAAAATGCTTTCCTCGAGATCTGTAAAGAGTTGAAGAAATAATAAACATGTTAAGACTGAAATAAGATTATAAAAATAAAGGAATTTTTGCATTAAGGAAGTACAGGACACAATCAAAGTAGGAGGTCGATCGATCATATCCGCAAACAGCATTGTCACATTGGTAAGCTCTCCGCACGTGGAGCTGAAGGCAACGGCCGTGCATACAATATTTCTTCAACTTCAATTCAAATAATGACTACCAAACAGTTAAAGAAGGAAAACGCCGCTCAGTTAACTCAATTGACAGAAGAAATCTCGAACCTTAAAAAGTCTATCAGCCATGTCGAAGCAGCAACCGGCCCGAGGCCGCCACGACGAAAAAAACTGTCTAGAAAATTGAAGCAGTCCTCCAAATTTCGACCAAACAATTACTGTCAACGAGAACGATCTCCGATTTTATAGCGACTAGCACGGCGACCTTACAAACTTCTTCCGCGAAGGTAGGAACAAGTTGCATTATATCGAAGAAAACATGAGGAAGATTGGAGGTAGAATTGAGCAGTTGGCCGAGCGCCATTGACACGGCTGAAATGTACAGTTACCAATACAACCTAAAAATTGTAGGCTTGTCTAAGACAACTGAACAGGAATCTTCAGAAACGACAGCAGCTCTAATAATATTAATAATAATAATTTGTATAGCGCAAATTCCATACAATGTTCAAATGCGCTTCACAATAAAATAACACAGTAATAATTAATACAACTATTAAAATAGAATACCTATCGGTCAGATAGGTATGACCTATCTGAAAACCAACGCAGCGCAATATCCCTTATTCCAAAACTGTTACTTAAGCGAGATAAAAGGACCGAGTGCTCAACCGTATCAATGGCGGCGCTGAGGTCAAGAAGCACCAGCAATATCACGTGTTGGCGATCCATAGCCATAAGGATGTCGTTGTGTATTTTAAGCAATGCAGTCTCGGTGCTGTGACCTCTTCTGTATGCTGACTGAAGCTTCGGGTAGAGATCATGAGTGCTCAGATGGATATGAACCTGATCAAATACCGCGCGCTCAGTAAGTTTTGAGACATATTGTAAATTACTGACCGGACGAAGATTGCCAAAGTCGTTTATCCCGGTTTTCTTCTGTCATGGGTCAACCAATGACTCTTTCCATAACTTCGGAAAGTGTCCTGCTAATAACGATGAATTAATCATTTGAGTGATAACCGGTAAGGGTTGCTCAAAAGATGCTAAAACAAGCTTTGTTGGCATTGGATCGAGAGAACACGATTTCTTAGAAGATTTTTGGATAAGTTTCAGCACTCACTCTGGGACAACGGCTGGAACTTATATGGAACAAGACAACAGTTGACAGAGGTCGATGGGATCTCCCTGTGTGTTGGTGACTCTAAGGTTTTCCCAGTGAAATCAGCAAAGAACCTTGGCACGTGGATAGACTGTAATCTTAATCTGAAGATCAATGTTGACAATACCTGCAAAGCTTCCTATTATCATCTGACGATTGTACGACGCATTAGGAAATGCTTAGATGAGAAAGCATCAAAAACATTGATACATGCTTTAGTAATCGGACGGATAGATTACTATAATAGTATCTTATATGGTTTACCAGCTAGAGAATTATCTAAGCTCCAACGCCTTCAAAATTCGGCAGCAAGGATTATTTTTGATATCCCAAAGATGTGTCACATCACACCACTTTTATGGGAACTGCACTGGTTACCTGTTCAGTTTAGAATACAGTTCAAATTTATCATGATCACTTTCAAAGCAATTAAAGGACATGGTCCAATCTATTTACAAGAGCTTGTTAAGTTGCAGCAGAATGGACCACACAAATTAAGATCTAGTAATAAGGGTCTCATGCTGCAAGCACCAATTGCCATAACAAAGAAAACATTAGGTGATCGTGCTTATATGTGTGTAGCACCTACACTTTGGAACAGTCTTCCTTATAAAGTGCACAATGAGACTGATTTTAGTAAATTTAAAACTTACTAAAGACTCACCTTTTTAATTTAGCCTTTAATTAGGATTGAATTGTGCATGGTTTAATAGTTTTTACATTTTAGATACTGTTTTTATTAGTTTTGTAAATTTGATAAGGGTCTTACCGTAATTTATTATCTGATGTAATTTTTATATTCTATAATTGTTATGCGCATTTGATCATATGTAAATGGAATTTGCGCACTACAAATATTAAACTATTATTATTATTATATTACAAAATAAAACAAATACTAGAACTACATACAAATACTGTTATACTAATACTTCTATAATATCGTTTTCAGGCAAAGATAAAAATGCTAAACGAAAAAGGTCTGTTTTTAACTTTGACTTAAAAATATCCGGCCAATGACTTAGAGTTTCTAACTTCGAATGGTAATGCATTCCAGAGTTTAGGTGCTGTATATATATGCTGCTATATAGCCGAATGTCTCGCTCATACTGCAGTTTTGTTCTACAATCTTAATATCCTTGATATTTGAAACACTAATGCTGTCCTTGTAGCTTGTTTTATGTATCCCTATTATAATCACCTTCTTACTAATGCTTTAGGTACCCTTTTCTCTACTCATCATTAAATGCATACGTACGATACACGGAATACTAGGAACTATCGTCCACATTATTGCAGAAATAATATTTAGCAGTTTACGATCTTGCACTAAGGTCCAAAAGTTTGGTATTCCCTGGTATCTTGTCCTATTCCACAGATCAGACGTGGCTTAAAAAAATTCCTCATCGACAGAAAACTTAATTAAACACGCCCATCCGTAGTTAGCAAATCTATCTTCTACATCGTGTGAGGAACCCAGGTTTGATAAGCTTCTAGCTTCTGCTGGGCTTCCTCGACACACTATTTATAAATGTCCCTAAATTGTAATCTTATTTAGTTTAAGTATAGATTGTTGTGAAATAATAATATCATAACTATTATTTTACAACGCTGTAAACAACTGTAATTTATTCGTGTGTTTGTTTGTGTGTAAGTGGCAAATAAATAAATAAATGAGATTCGTGTAGTTGGATTGTTCGTATGTGATACAACTCAGCAGTCTTAGCACTATAGATTTGGCGTTAGGTAGCTACCACTTATTTTTCTGTTTCGGAAGTAGCAGTCACCGATAATATCCTTAAAACGACTCTCGAAATGCAATTAAATTAACAGAAATTTTGCTATGTGAATTAAAACTTAACCGCAAGAGTTTAAAAGTTACGCACCATAAATGCGTTCCTCATTTTCATCCTCGTCAGGTGAAGAATCCTCATCCTCTTCAACCTTTTGAGGGCTTTTGTTATGGGATGATTCATCTTTTAACTTTTTAAGGACGCTGACCCATTTTTTGCAAGTTTCTAGTGCTGCTATTTTCACGCGTGTATCTCTGTGGGGACCCGTGATGAGTTCTGGAAGCTTCATCGAGGAACAATCCCCATCCTCATGGCTAGGATTTTTATTGCTGTTTGGATACCAATACCAATGACTGGCGGCCTTTAACTCAGCTTGAAAGTTGTACTCATCAGGCGTGGTGGGGTAATGATCCTTCATGTACACTAGAACAGCTCTCACGAGTGTGCTGAAATTCATGAGGGACATTCCACCTTCACATGTTTCAAGTTTTATTTCTTTCCAATCCAGTGATTCCAGTTGTTCCTTCAATTGTTTTTCGCTTGTACCCTATGGTTTTAGATGGAAAATAAAAGAGTTTGGAACAGAATGGATCCGGTAACAATTACGTAAACTTTGTATTGGAGAAGAATTGAAGAGATTTTATGGATTCAGGTACGAAGTTTTCATATAGAACTAGGCACGTGTATGCCCTCACCACACTGTGGGAACCAGAGTACAAAAGGGGGTATGATGAGGGATCATTCCTAATTTGTGCTACCCCTTTCAAGAAAAAAGATAAAAGTCACGATCCCTCTTAATATACTCATAAAAACAGATATATTACATTTCCAAAAATACTGAAAAATTATTCGATGAAGGGGAAGTAAACATTGGACAATATTTACTTAGCCTGAGGCGAATAATCATTTTAGCATAATTTTAGAGCTGAACAAAAATCGGAAACTTAACTCCGCTTCAAATTGAGAATTTCATGTTTGGTAGAGTAGAGCGCGGGTAAAGATCTCACGCCGCCCTTCTCGAAAGCCGTATATTTAGGAACTCGGTTGTGTCATGTGTACTCAAAGGAGTTGTTAGAGGAACTTTGGAGAAGATATTTGGAAAAAAGTTTCCATGTTCCTTTTTTTGCAACATAATATAAGTTAACATTACAAGGCAGGTATTATTTTTGTATATAATTCCCCGGAGGTATTGAGGCCCCCCGTACTACCCACTTCAGCAACATATATTCCATTGAACTTGGAATGCTTTTTCACCACAAGCTCATCATGGTCACTTGGCCAAATAGCGGCTTTGAACAGACGAACTGTGGTTTCCTCTCTTTGATTGAGGGGAAAGAACAGAGCGCGCTCGGTAACCATCCAGAAATCCCGTGGCTGTTGGACAAACCCATTCTTTCCTGGAATAAAATCTATCGTTAGTTTTTTTTTATGAGAAGTTTCTATTTACGGGAAAGGAGGGGATGGCTTTTACGGTTGACGATCAATTTGTACAATTTTACATCAACTATTTGTAATTTATACCATGACATAAATTATATCGCGTGTTTCATTACGGGAATGATGAGTACCAGTATTTCTGTAAAATAAACAATAGCCTCTATTTGGCGGTAAAATATGCACGGATATTTGTCCACAGACACTATCTGCTCCAAGATACGAAAAATTTTCTGAGAGCAAGTCAGTCACTGAGCAAAAATATTTTTTTTGTCGTCGATAAAGACTATATAGAGCTGTTGTGGTCCACCGTGGAAGTTTTTAGGGCGCAGTCAAGAGTTTCAGAAGAGATTAGGACATGGTTCAAGGGTGAGCTTTGGTTTCGTTTTAACTCTTGACGGGATCAAAGTTACAAGCGAGGCTCCTCGCTCAGGTTCTCACGCAGTTGTAGTGAGCCTCGACCCTCGATTTGAAGAAATTTTGGATTGAAGCCAGTTAAGTCGGGTAATCGGTGATCAGCGTTGTTAATTGTGAACTTTCAAGTTCATATAGATATTTGCTAGTCCGTCATTCGTGAAAAAGCAAACACACACGCAAATCAGGTTTGATGAAAAATCATCAGAGAATGATTTTTCATCTGGGCCTCCTTTGCAAGCCTTTGCTAAATGTCTCAGTCTTATTTCAGTTTTTGTTTCAATTTGTCTGTTTCGAGATGACAAAAAGAGATGACAAAATCCCCTCTGCGTAGTAGAATGATCGAACCCTAATTCTGGAAAATTCAAATCTAATGGAAAATTAGTACAACACACAAAGCGGTATCCATGAACCAATGACGTTATAGCCGGGAAATTTACGCAGTTATAAGATCAATGCTTTACTTCCTCGCTATTAATGAAATCTTTCTTTGCTACAACTATTTTCTCTTTACCAAGTGCAACTAATTGTGGTTATCATCTAAATGTGTACCAATAAAGTCTTTGGGTCTCATCGTTCCTTGCTAACGCCGGCTTTTTAGGGTCAAAGTATTTGCAACTGAGTGAATACATTCCAGTCGAGGCGGTGGGAGTTTCTTCAAAAAATTCACTGAATTTACTATTGTCTTATTTTCGTTTGGTTCAGAATTATCTATCTCAATCGCCCTGTTTTGATTTGAGCTATTTTCTTGCTAGTATCTATGAAGCAAACGTGTCAAAGCATGGATGACGCTTTACATGATTCTTCACGTTTTTGACTCTTTCATGAACAGGTCTATAGTTACGTACATATCATCTCTACCTTGGTTATCATCATACCTCGTGCATTGTGGTCTTGTCCACTTAAAAATGAAAATGAAGGCCCGTCCTTTGTCCCTGCCCTGAAAACAGTGAGCTCCTCGTCCATTCCAATTGAGAAAGACCATTCGAGCTTAAAATAAGACAAATTAAAGACGCTTGAGGATACTTGATCTGGAAAACAATTGACTTTTAAACCTCAAGGATACGGTAGACCTTCTAGGGCAAATTTTTTTGAAATTTTTTTTAATTTCAAACTAGGCATATTGTTACTCTAACTATGGTTTCGGACAAAACTTTTGGTAAAGTATTGGAACACACGCGAGTTATTTGCAAAAGCTTTGAGTTCCAAACGGAAGTTAAAATAATTTGCCATCGCGGTTTCTGTTTGCAGACGACATAAATTTTGGTGATTTAACGTTGTTGTTTTGCATAGGATAACGAAGAAATGTACAAATTGTTAAACGCACGTGCTGAGCTATTGTTCTGCCAATTAGATCTTTTGTTTTTCCACGTCCTCATTGCTGTCGCCGTCGTGGTTTGCTTAAGGTCCCTATTAATTGTTGCTCAGATCAAAGAGAAAGCGGAACCCAAATAGGAAAAACCGAAAACCACATCGGATACCAAATCCGAGAACCCGCTAGTATATTTGAGGAAAACCGAAAAGCAAATGCAAATAAACACATCAAAGCCTAAAAACCGAAGTTGTTTTGCGCCATAATCGAAAAACTGCTTAAAAATAGCAAAAACCGAAAATGCCAATGCTCCCTTCCTACAAGTTACGAGACGTATTCAGTCAGTTAAGTTATGTTTCAAATAGCACACTGATTTCTTCGGGGAAGTATAACTGTGGAGGTCTACCGTATCTATAAACATTACCATTAAGAACATGTCAAGAACATTTTCAGGCTCAAATCGTGAAAACAATAAGAATGTTTAGCCTCTGCACCAAAATTAGATGCTCTTATAAAAAAAGAGTGTAGCTTTCAGAGTTTTCCAAGCAACACCATACAAGTCAAGCATGGTGAATCAATGCGCGGCTCTCCTACACGCCAGAAATTCTTATGGTTCTCGCTGCTAAATGAAATATTTAGCAGTTCTTCTAATAGAGCTCTTGTCTTGAGATCATTATATTTCAAGTCAGTTCTAATTTGGTTAATTAAATATTTCAGCTACAAAATTTTCGTAGCCTCACAAATCCAAGTCACGTTACTGTGAATTCAGCACTCGCAGTTTATTGCAGGTGATTCGCACTCAGCATGTTTCTTTCCTCTCCTTTTAATTTTTCATAGGCAATCATAATAGCCACTGATGTAAACAGTAATTCCCATATGAAATTTAGTCAGAGATAATTTTCGTTTGCGTTTTGTAATTTCTTAATTTAGTTTTCCTTATGAAAAGAGCGCCACTTTAAAACATCTTGTGTACCTACTCACTTCTTGGGGCAAAGATATTTGAGTTTGCCCCAAGAAGTGAGTGAATACCTTAAAAGATATTTCTTTTCAAGTCAACCCTATTCTGAAAAGAAAGGACAGGTTGATGATAAAATATCATAAACATTGGGTTTCCAGGTTAAAATAACCTAGTAACTAAAATAACACGCAGCATGCAGCGTGCACGTCTTTACCGAGAATGTAGCTGCATGACTGGTAAGGTTATACCCCCAAGTTCTAACATGGATAACAGGCGAGAAACTCCCCAAAACCTTGAGGAAAACAAGCAGTTCCTGTTTAGTAACAGGAAAAAGATAAGTGAACTTAAATTCATCTGAAAGGGCAGTAAACGACTGGAATGTACAAATTTTTAAAACGCACGTGCTGAGCTATTGTTCTGCCAATTAGATATTATGTTTTCCACGTTCTCATTGCCGACGCCGTCGTGGTTTGCTTAAGGTCCCTATTAATTGCTGCTCCGATCAAAGAGAAAGCGGAACCCAAATAGGAAAAACCGAGAACCACATCGGATATCAAATCCGAGAACCCGCTAGTATTTTTGAGGAAAAACGAAAATCAAATGCAAATAAACGGAAATTCCGGAAACCGCAATGCCCACCAAAGCCTAAAATCCAAATTGTTTTGCGCAAAACCGAGAAACCGCTTTAAAGATAGCCAAAACCGTAATGCCAAAAAAGCCAATACTCCCCTTCCACAAGTTACAAGATGTATTGAGTCTGTTCAGTTATGTTTCAAATAGCGCATTTGTTTTGGGGAAGTACAACTGTGGGGGTCTACTGTATCTTGATTACCATCAAGAACATGTCAAGAACATTTTCAGGCTCAAATCGTGAAAACAGTAAGAACGTTTAGCCTCTGCACCAAAATTAGATGCTCTTATAAAAAAGGGTCGTGACTTAATGGATACTCCAAAATCAGGTTTCTGAGTAAGAACTGGAACCTATTATTATTTTTCGGAAAATAAGTCAATGGAAAATAATAACAGGTTCCAGTCCTTAATCGGAAACTTAATTTTGGAGCATCCATTCAAGTCACAACCATAAAAAAAGAGTGTAGCTTTCAGAGTTTTCCAAGCAACACCATGCAATTCAAGCATGGTGAATCAATGCACGGCTCCTCTACGCGCCAGAAATTCTTATGGTTCTCACTGCTAAATGGCAAATTTAGCAGTTCTTCTAATAAAGGTCTTGTCTTGAGATCATTATATTTCAAGTCAGTTCTAATTTGGTTAATTAAATATTTCAGCCACAAAATTTTCGTAGCCTCACAAATCCAATCTACCGTACCGTGATCATTAATTCAGTACTCGCGGTTTATTGTAGGCGATTCGCACTTAGCGTGTTTCTTTCCTCTCTTATTAAGTTTTCATAGGCAAATCGCTCAAACTTTCGGTGGGGGTCCAGACATATCATGATGGTCAATTAGACCTATTATCTGGATAAGTTAGACTTATCATAACAGCCATTCATGTGTACGTTAATTACCATGTGAAATTTAGCCAGAGATAATTTTCGTTTGCTTTTTACAATTTCTTTATTCAATTTTCCTTATGAAAAGAGCGCCACTTTAAAACATCTTGTGTAATCACTCACTTCTTGGGGTAAACTTATTTGAGTTTGCCCCAAGAAGTGAGTGAATACCTTAAAATATATTCTTATTAATTCAACTTCATTTTGAAAAGGAAGGACAGGTTGATAATAAAATATCATAAACATTAGGTTTCCAGGTCAAAGTAACTTAGTAACCAAAATAACACGCAGCATGCAGCGTGCACTTCTTCGCCGAGAATATAGCCGCATGAAAAGAGCGCCACCTTGAAACATCCTGTGTACTCACTCACTTCTTGGGGCAGATATTCACATTTGAGTTTGCCCCAAGAAGTGAGTGAATACCTTAAAATATATTTCTTTTCAATTCAAGCCTATTTTGAAAACGAAGGACAGTTTGATAAGTAAAATATCATAAACATTAGGTTTCCAGGTTAAAATAACCTAGTAACCAAAATAACACGCAGCATGCAGCGTGCACGTATTTACCGAGAATGTAGCTGCATGACTGGTAAGGTTATACCTCCATCTATAAAGTTCCAACATGGCTGACAGGGGAGGACCTCTCCACAACCTTGAAGAAAAGAAACAGTTCCTGTTTAGTTACAGGAAACAGATAGCAAGGGGACGTAAATTCATTAGAAGTGGCAATAAACGACAGGCCATTGTTAGGAGTGTCGTCAAAGGGAAGATCAAGCCGTTCGATCCAAGAGTATACGAACGGCTCATGAAAGGAGAGATAACGGAAACAGATATAAAATGCGATTTTTGGTACGATGAAAACGGCACTATTACTCCACATTTACCAGGTATTACTACTTCATGTTCTGCCGGTCCCCAGGGAAATTTCCTTGTGCAGATATCCTAGAAATTACATCAGGGATTATCGATGGTTGGTAGTAAGAGTTTCTTTCCCCTAAGAATACCCTATGTATCAGTAAGATAATTAGACTGGCTAACCACTTAGGAAAAGAACGGTTGAGTTCCTCACATTTCATGAAATTTCGTACATGCAAGACTTGTTTTGATGTTAACTCTCTCTTATTTGTTTTACCCAGAGACAATCCAATTTATTAATTTTCACAACCTCGTATGCGCGCGCTCAATTTGTCTTGTAACATTCGTGTATTTTTTGTTGGCTCTAAACAGCTGAGGTAAATAGATCTGCAGCGGCCGTATTTCTTATACAGAACTATTTTTTTAAAGCAAAACATTCCAACATTTGAATGTTTCTGTTTTCGACTTGTTGAATCGTAATTACAGGAATTCAAATGAGGAAGTCAAAATAATCCGTAATTCCGCGTAATAAACCAATCATAGCGCACTTTTAATCGACCACAAACCCAGCAACCATGCATGCAAAAGAACATATTTACCCTGATTAAGTTAGGTGATAAACCCGCGCAGAATGAATAGCGTTTATTTCAACAACCGTTATAGATAAGTTCTGCCATCGATAAGCCTCTTGTTGTTTTCGTTCATTCCCATTGGTGACTTGACTGCACTCAATAGCTCAAGGTATATTCCAGTCAAGCTACTTAAAATAAATTAAGCATTTTCATCAGGAGTATTTCCTAAGAATGACTTCGTGAAATAATTTTCAAAATATAGTTTGCCAAATGATTGTGGTTACTCGTTCTGATCTATTACTATTTTTACTCTCTACAGGTTTAAGTACTTTTACCAATAGAAGAGACATGCCACCCTTTTTAAGAGAGAGACCTGAAGAGTTGTGGCAGCTGGACAGAAACAGTCCTTTTCCTGAAGAAGTAGATATAGTTGTCTTCGAAGATCAGTGGTGGAAAGGATACATAAAGCCAAGGGGAGACCTTGGTACCTCTGTTACAAGGGATAATCTTATTGAGGTAAATCCCATGTTTTTTTTATCAATTATTCTGAAAAATTCAATTCAAATGGAAGTAGGTATGTATAAAACTTCAATGTTTTTCTAAACAGAAAAAAGCAAATTTATTTTTGATAATTTAAGGCGGCTCAATACTCACAGCTTTTCTCAGAACTTGAAAGAAAAACGAATACTGTCATGTTTCTCGCAACTCATTTACTTTTCCTGTGGCTTACCGACTGCGTTTTTGGGTAATATAGATTTAAAAACAACGTTGAAGGTGTAGTGGGGCTTTTTTGTTACTATGGTTCTGTGAAACGAAGTATAACCTAAACACACACTAGCATAAAGTAAATCTTTTTTTTTTATGTCACTTTCGTTTTTCGTCTTCTATTTAGTATCTTTTGCGCTAAAAGGCTCCGTAAATTCAGGCAAGTTTAGGAGGTTTGAGCTCCGCGCCTATTCTGTTTTGCGCCAGCTAAGATGTGATAACACATACATATGCTTGTGGTCCAGTCCAAGGTAAAGCATAACAACTCATCTTCAACTTGATGCTTTTCCAATCTTATTTTTTCCAGATGCTGAGCTGCCTTCCCTGGAAGAAGTATTCTGAATAACCAGGGGCTAGCCACAAACCGAAAAAAAAAGAATCCCTTAGAAGCCGAATATAAGTAGTAAAATTAGATATTCGATTTTGGGTAGTTATCTAGAGAGACAAAAGCAATTATCCGCAAATGCACAATAGGGAAAAACATCGTTGTTTCATTTAAATTCAAATGTTCCAAATTGTTGATCTGGTAATTTAAAAGAAGGGCTGTAGCTAGTGTTACTACTGGTAATCATATTATGGACTGCACTTCAATTTGCCCTGAGACGAAACTTTGGGAGCTTACATTATTCTATATTTCACAATTGCGAGAAAAAGTGTGAACAAATATCGAGAGATCAAAGAGCTAATGGTTTTTCCTTTGGTCCGCCTCAGGACAAAAACGAGCAAGATACGATTCCTTTACATTATAAAGGATAGATATGTTTTTCTCTGGATTCACGATCAATGTTTGATTGGTTGTTCGATTGTTCACAATACATCAGACAAGATTATTATTTTATCGCTTGGTTAGTTCATGGGCTATCATCAGTTCAATTAAGCGGGAGGTATTTCACTGATTGGCCCCTGAATTGTTTGAAATGAAATCTTTTTGAACTCAGGAATAAAAATAAATTTTATTATATTCCTTTATAGCGTTACAAGCACAGCTTGCTTTCTTTCCCAGTTCTCCAAATAAACAAGTCATTCTTGATTCTTAATAAAGCAAACATTTTGCCATGTAATAAATCCTTTCTTTACCATGCTCGTTCGGTCAAGGTGGCTAGATATTGACCTCAAACTCGGTCAGTAGGAGGTATTCTTACCTCGATAAAAATATGACCATATTTAGTCAGACTTTGTCTCAAAGGTATAAAGGCTTATTTTGGTTAAATGTATTAATCATTCTTTTAAAACAGATTTTCAAAATAAAATTATTTGGTAGATCAAAGAACTTCCCCTGCACCTGCCTCTTATACATAGATGAAACAACTCTGTTTATGCGATTCCCTCAATGTATACTTATATCAACATTTTCCGGATTTATTCGTCAGAGGTGCATCGAAAACTAGAAAGCAAAGTGAGAATAAAGCAAAAGGAAGGCTGGCAAAGCGAACAAGTAGAAAAATAGAAAATTAACTGACCATCAAATGAAAGCCTTGGATAACCAAGGGATTACGATCGAAATTCAATCCAAACAAAAAATACTGAGAGTATTTCAATCCGGTGACTTTGAGAAATATAAACATTACAGAACAAAATTTGTTCTCTGATTCGCTTAAGCAAGTAAAACTATTATCATGAACTTTTCAAAAACAACTTAAACGATTTGCGGAAAACATGGCAAGCTATAAATGCGCTACTCAATCGTCGCAAAAGAAACCTTAAGCCAATCAATAAGCTTAAGGATCCACAAAGCAATAATAGAGTTATCAATGACACATTGCGTATACCCAACATTTTAAATAAGTATTTCTCATCTGTTCGTATAAATTTAGCAACCAAACTGCCCTAAGCAGAGCATCCTTACATGGACTATCTCTACGTATGATGCACGATCCTCGCAGTAGATAGCGCTATTTAAGCAATAGCGAAAATCAGACCTGAAAAAAATCAGGCCTGTACGGGACTCGAACCACTGACCTCTGCGATACTAGTGCAGCGCTCTACCAATTGAGCTAACAAGCCAACTGGGAGCAGGCCGTTAAGTTGACTCGTAATAAACCCGTAAAAGTGATAAATGAGATACAATGAATATATGAAGATCATATATTTTGAACTGCGGTATTAGATACGTATGATGTGTGCGATTATCGGAGGCGAAAGAAAGAGTGGAGGCCAAGTATATATTTAAAGCTATATATTTAATGGGCAGAGGAGCTCACAAGAGCAAGGCCTGAGGTCAACTGAACTGTTGCATAATCACATCAGGATATTTATAAGTCGAGCGCGGTTGGTAGGTAAGAGGATTAAGGGCTAATCCCACATGATGCACGATCCTCGCAGTAGATAGCGCTATTTAAGCAATAGCGAAAATCAGATCTGAAAAAAATCAGGCCTGTACGGGACTCGAACCACTGACCTCTGCGATACTAGTGCAGCGCTCTACCAATTGAGCTAACAAGCCAACTGGGAGCAGGCCGTTAAGTTGACTCGTAATAAACCCGTGAAAGTGATAAATGAGATACAATGAATATATGAAGATCATATATTTTGAACTGCGGTATTAGATACGTATGATGCACGATCCTCGCAGTAGATAGCGCTATTTAAGCAATATGAACGACAGGCCATTGTTAGGAGAGACAATGAATATATGATCTTCATATATTCATTGTATCTCATTTATCACTTTCACAGGTTTATTACGAGTCAACTTAACGGCCTGCTCCCAGTTGGCTTGTTAGCTCAATTGGTAGAGCGCTGCACTAGTATCGCAGAGGTCAGTGGTTCGAGTCCCGTACAGGCCTGATTTTTTTCAGGTCTGATTTTCGCTATTGCTTAAATAGCGCTATCTACTGCGAGGATCGTGCATCATACGTATCTAATACCGCAGTTCAAAATATATGATCTTCATATATTCATTGTATCTCATGGACTATCTCTGTAACTCCAAATCACCTGACACCTCATTCTTCTTCAAACCTGTTACTCCACATGAAGTGAAGCTTGAAATTTTATCAATACACAACAATAAATCATCTGGCCTTTATTCTTGTCCTATACAACTTCTTAAACGCTCTTGTGACATAATATCTCCTGTCCTTGCAAATTTTCTCAACAAGTCTGTCAGTCTAGGGGCATACCCCTCTAAACTGAAAATGTTCAAAGTTATACCCGTCTACAAAGCTGATGATGAAACAGATGCCTGCAACTATAAACCGATTTCATTACTGTCAAACTTCAACAGGATTTTTAGAAAATTATGTACAACAGAATAAAAGTTTTCATACAAAATCACCAACTATTATCTTCATCCCAATACGGTTTTCACCAAGCGCATTCAAATAAACATGCTTTACTTCACATGGTGGAATCCATCCGTACCAATATGGATAAAAGACTTTTTTCTTGTGGGGTGTTCATCGACCTTAAGTAAGCTTTTGACACGGTGGAACATAAAATATTACTTCATAAACTTTATTATTACGGCTTTCGAGGAGTTGTCAATCAGTGTTTTCCTCATTTTTAACAAATCGTACTAACTGTACATGTAAGTCTAACTGTACATGTAATCAATGTGGAATGGAATTCGTGTGAGAGGAGTGCCATCCTTTTGAGATCGAAAAGGGAAAACACTCTAGAGTCTCTGTTAAAAAAAAAAATGCTAACAAGGGGAAACACGTAGAAATAAAAAAATTTATCAATTATAATTGGAAGTGAATTCAAGGAAAAAATAACGCGACATAACTCCTTCAATGCGTAAATAAACATCTTTTTGTTGAAAAACTAAATTACAGGAGAAGAGCTTTCTGAAACTCGCTTACTGCAAAGTCACATTTTTTTGAATAATATAACTGTTATTCAACAACGAAATGTTTTTGTTAGTGGTGCACCATGCTGTCGCGGTTTGACAGTTCTTGGTCACCAGTAGGCGAGTTCTCGAAAGTAGAAACCACAGAACTGATGACAAAATTGAACATTCTCTCGAATTCGCCTGGAAGTTGTTGTTCATGACGCCATAAATGATGGGGTTGATGGCGCTGCTAAGAAACCACACACAACTGACAAAGAAAAAGACCTAAGATACAAAAAAGGGAGTTAATGGAAGATCTATAGTCTGATTCAGTTGCTAATTCTCTCCTCTGTTGCTGTGAATTTATTTCTGTGTAAAGTACTCGGGAGAATGTGATGTTTCATTAAAGTAACACCATCGAGCTCTAAGGTGCAGTTCTATCGATATATTTCAAGAGGATTACAGGAGGATGGGTTTTGAAAAGGCAAGGATGGATGACGTTAACATTTTGTCGAAGGGTGAAACTTTTATGAGACAAATTTTTTGCGAGAATGGGTTTTAACCCATGACAATGTAACATTCAGCAATAGTCAGAGTTTTTATTTAATGAATTCATTGAATCTGAAATATCACGCTTAATTAATTACGTCCAGTTTGAAATCACCGGTGATCCTCGCAATCAGACTGGCTCTCATATGTGCGATTTATACACGAATTGCACCATTGCCTAAGGAATTAAAAAAACAAACAGAGAAACAAACAAATAACAAAGAAAAAAAAAAAAAAAAAAAAAGGGGAAAGAAGAAAGTAAGCGCTTTGCCTGCCTTGATGATCGTGAGCTGGAAGGCTTCATCAAGGGAACCCAAGCAGGGATGAAAAAATGCAAAAAAATGCGCGGGAAACATTTTCCAACGAAATTTTTGGATTAAGTACTGCAATCAAATCCTTTAGAATATATTATTTATCATCTTTTATTACAACATGTTCACGAAAACGCACACCTTACCATGAGCCACAGTCTCTATTTGTCCCCAAGCAAAGATCACACAGGCGATCGGTTTTAAAAGGTAATATTTACAACATATGGCCAGAAATATTTACACTTTTTACACCATGCAATAAATTCCAAAACTGTAAACAACATTATCAAAATTTACGCTAACTACGTTGTGGCAAAAAGGTCGACTTCAAAGTGATACTCGCTTTTGAACATCCACTGCCCAGAACTTGGCGTTTAACTTATTCGAGGTGGCAGATAATTAAGTGTCTAGGAATAAATCTTTTGTAAGAATTATTTGAAAATTATGCTTTTGACAACTTAAACTCGAGGAAAAACGATATCAAAATTACACAATGTAATTATGACTTGTTCCAAAGAAATAATTTGAATAAAATGATAGAACTTAGAAAAAAGAAGGATCCTAACATATGTGCTAACATATGTGCTACAACAGCTGATTTGAACAACATTGTCCTTAAACATATTTCAAACCGAGTATATGCTCAGACGTAGTCAGTGAATGAACTTTTGGTGAAAAAGTTGTTATGGGGAATTACGTTTCATCGGTAAACCTTTCTGCATGATTTTCACTGGTTTCCGAATGACTTAGCTTCAAATGGACTGGCCAGCCGGCATCTCGGATGAAAAAGGAACCTCTGGTGCTTGCATCTGGGTCTGCCCTTTGGTTAGTTCATAGTCTATTTTTTAGGAGAGATACTTTGTTAGTTATTCTCAAGCAAAATGATATTTTCCGTTTCTATCAAAAGATAAAGGGTACTTGGTAATCGGGATGGTCAGACAGATAGATAGACTCAGAAACTCACGGTCTGAGTGACTGACCGACTGACTGGTAGGCTGACTGACTGACTGGCTGTCTAATATGCTCACAGACCGACATGAATTACTGCCCCCCTCCCCATTCGCAAAGTTGGTGATAAACCAAGCTATAAACACTAACTTTTTCTTGGATTTCGCCGACCAAGATAATAAGATATAATAGAAATAACTTGATAAGTGGCTCACCTGTAAAACTGAAGTACGTCTTCAATTCAAAAACACTTTCCTCGAGATCTATAAAGGGATTGAAAAAATGATAAGCTTGTCATAACTAACAGAAAACAAGGACAGGTTATTTCTGATTATCTCTGCTAAAAAAGCTATTTACGATTGAATTCGTACTTTGGGTCGTTTAAAATGGTTAATGTGTGAGAAATAGGCGGGCGAAGCAGTATGAAATCGGCTTTAGGCGGTTTATACTTGTTTTTGCTGTCTGGATGTAGCAGCCACGGACGATGTTCTCATGACGTCCTATCGAATGCAATTGAACAGAAAAATTTGTTTATTACTTTACACTAAACGTATATATTCTATAAGCTACACACCATCAAACAGTTCGTTCTTTCTATCCTCGTCAGTTGAATATTCCTCATCTTCTTCAATTCTGAGATTGTGCAAATGAAGTGACGATTCCTTTAATTCTTGCAGGTCACGAACCCATTTCTTGCAAGTATCCAGTGCTGCTATCTTCACACGCAGATCTTTGTGGGGACCCAAAACGGGTTCTGGATGCTTAGTTTCCGACGATAAATGTCCGTCCTTATTATACAGGCTTTGTTCGCTCCCTGGGTGCCAATACCAATGACTTGCGGCTTTTAATTCAGCTTGAAAGTTGAATTCATCAGGTGTGGTTGGATAATGATTTTTCATGTACACCAAAACGGCTCTCACGAGTGTGCCGAAATCCATCAGGGACATTCCACCTTTGCATTTTTCGAGTTTCGTTATGTTCCAGGTAACGTTTTTCTTCAATTGCTCTCCACTCTTAACATGTAATTATAAAAGGCAGAAAAAGAGTTCAGGACAGACTGCAGTTGGAAATAGAATTGTCATTAAGGAGCATCTCGTCAAAATACATGTGTTGATTCGATAAAGAGATTTCTTGTATGCCTGTGTTGTACTGTGGTTACAATAAAAGGATACTCAGTTGACTAGCGAATGGACAACAACTTCCACGTAACTTTCCCACCTTAAAATACCTCAGAAAGTTTTAGCGTTGGGGGAAAAAAAGTACATTGGATATGACCCTAACTTGTGGCCTTGCGACCGCGCTATCAAAATAGGATATATACTTACTTTCATCATGTAGATTCCTCTAAACTTTGAGTGCCCTTCGGAGTTGGCTGAAATATTTGCTTTCCATAAAAAAACTTCTGTTTCTTGTTTCGATTTTTCTCTTTGGTGAAGAGGATAATATAGCGCAGGATTTGTAACCAGCCAAACTGAAAGGCGATTAATCATCAGTTAACTTTTGGCACTGGCGGTTATTGGTAAAGCCATGGAGGCTCATTACAACGTCTAGAAGAAAACGCTATCCTTGCCGATTTTGTTGTTGTTGTTTTCTGTAATCTTAACGATGGTTACAGGGAAACGGTTTAAGCGAGGGTGCGTTCTGTAGCCATTTGTGATAACCGCCGCATTTTGTAATACCTGTCATTCGCATTTTGTAAATACACTTTATGCACTTTGTGATGTATCAAAAAGCTGTCGCTCTTTGTATTAAAAGATAGTCGCGTTTTTTTCAATAAAGTAAGTTATCGCATGTGGACTTCTGTTCCTTTACAAATAAGCCTGACACATCAATACTTTCACCGCCTCAATTGAGTTACTATGTACCTTCCGTGTTGGTGTCTTCTGTCCACGAAGAGGTGAATGATGGACCATCTGCCGTCCCTGCCCTGAAAACGGCAAGGTTCCTTCTCATGACATATGCCATTATAGCTCGCTGATGCACACTAGAAAACAAAACTTTAAACTCAATTGGGTTCACTATCTTTTGTGATGCAAGAGAATCGATGTTGACTGGTGTAAGCTTTCCAAAAATTTTACCACTCTTAACTGTATCTCTAAATGCCTAACTGCTAGTGTATCTCGATACATATTATCCAATCTTCTATCGGTTACATTTTCAATTTACCAGTACCTATTTGTAATTGCATATTAATTTAATTTTTATTGCGTTTGACGTTTGAAGAACACATACCACTCGTGTCACTTCGTTATGGATGCACTCTAGTCTCAGGGTTTGGGCGACATCTTGGACTGGCTTACCTCTCACTTCGGTTTCATGCAAGAGCTTTGAATCCCGCTGACCGAGTGAATTCTAGCGAATCGACCCGTTCCAGTCTGGATGCAATGAGATTTTCAGGGTTTGGGTGCATGCAAGCTTCTTAATGAATTGAAACCTCGTGAACTATTTTACAGGGCCGTAGCTAGCATGAGCCAAGACGAGGCAATTGCCTCGTCTTGATTTTGGCCTTTTTTTTTTTGCACCAGTATCGCTCGGCAATAAAAAAGTGAACTTCCACACTTTCCCAAGATTGACTTTTCTAAAGAAAAGTGCCACTGAAAATGCTTGAAAGAGCATTTCTAAGCCTCTAGATTTCAAAATTTTCTGGGGTAGGCATGTCAGACCCGAAACTTGCTTCGTCTTGTTCTGAAGTCTGGCTACGGCCCTGTTTTAAAACTCAAAGACTGAATTGTGGACTTCAAAAAAACCACTAATCGAACAAATACCACAACCAACTAAAGGCATTCCTTTCTTTAAGTACCTGGAAAATACTTCTGGCGGCCCTTTAAAAGTGTTCCTGAAAAAATTATCAATTAAGAACATTAACTTTCGTAAATTTTACGCCTCGAACTCAGTTGCTTAACTGATTAAGTAATTCGCTGAGTGCCAATTCGTTGTTCGCTGATGTGCGTTTAGATTAACCAGCCAGAAAATTGAAAGTCTTCAGTATGCCTTTGGTAAGTGCATCCACTTTTATTCATTCGTGTTAAGATACAAAGTCTAAGAAATGTTCTGCTTTATAATGGTTACTGAAGTAACTAGAACTCGAAAGAGGATAATCCTTCCAGAAAGGATTCGATCATAACCATGATTGGTTTCAGGTATCAACAGAACTTCGTGAATTTGATTTAAGAAAAAAGTAAAAAGTAAGTAACTAATTACACTTAGCTTCAAGCTACTTTCCAGGAGGCCCCCAATAAACAACAGAAACAAATAATTAAATAGTGCTCCTGGGTTCAACTGCTTACTATAGATAGAATAGGTTTATTTCCCTTTTTTATTGAGAGCAGCATTAAATCAATTACCATTTTACTGAAACCTTATTCAGGCCACAAGTTTTAGAATCCTGTTTATTTTAGGTACTCTCACCACTATATCGGTTGATATGTTGGTGGAGAATCGGTCGACACTCGGTCGACACTCGGTCGACACTCGATCGACTCTTGGTCGACAGTCGGTCGATAGTTGGCCGATACTCGCTCGAGACTCGGTCGAGTGTCGGTCGCTATAATGGCCGACATGCATTTCGGCCGACATATCAAACGATTGTCGACCGAGTATTGACCGACTTATTGGTCGGGTATCGACCGCCTCTAGACCGATACATCAATCGCAATTTTGAATATCCAACTGAAAATATGAGGCTGACATTGATACAGTAACGGAAAAAGAAATTTCTTTTGATGATTTGCAATCTACTTGGCGTTTGTGTACAGCGATCTTTGACTATATGCAAACCAACCCAACACACCGAAGCTATTGAAAAAAAAATTCATAGAATAGATTTCATATCCAGACCTTCCAGCTAAATTGTACCAAAATTTCAGGACGAAAGTCTTGCTTGTGATCCTGAGCATATTTTTCTAGGCTCCTCCTAAGATTCTTTCACTTTCACTATTAATCTAGAACAAAGAGAAAAGAGAATTCAAAACACAAGAGCTGAGAGAAATGATATTTGAAAGTGTAGTGTGATCGTCTGGGTGAGTGTAGTCCTGAGAAGGACTGTTGTCGGTGGCAGTGACTGACGTTTCAACAACCTGTGCGGAAGTCATCATCAGAGTCAAGTGAATAGTTGTTGTCAGTAGAATGTTCTTATTTCAGTTCGTGTAAAATGATTGGTCAGTTTTGCCGTGATGTTATTGACTGTAAGACTCAAGTGGCGTAAGTCGGTCGTAATTGGTCTGTTTCGATCCATGGGTAAAGTTAATGAATAAAGGCTACAAGTAGTTTCTAAAGAAACTGTGGTGCTGCGTCGGTGGCGATAACAAGGTAATTGGTTATATCAACTCAGTTGAAATTGTAAATGGGCCACCGTAATGAATAAAAAAGCTGACGTTTCGAGCGTTAGCCCTTCGCTCTGACGAAGGGCTAACGCTCGAAACGTCAGCTTTTTTATTCATTGCGGTGGCCAATTAACAATTTCAACTGATAACCAAATTACATGGGTAAAGTTAGGTCGTTCTGTTCGGTTCGTTTGTAATGTTTATGTCGTCAATGAGTCGTTTGTATGGAGCCAGTAGCAGTTGATACTTGTTTAGGGGAGTCTGTTCTAAGTTAGAAAACCAGCTTCCAGAGTAAAAAAGAATTTTGTAAACAAACTTTGCCTATAGAAAAGGAGTTCGTTCTTGAAAAGAAACGCCCGATTGGACTTATACTTCAAGATAATACTACCATCAGTTCTATACGGACTAGTTGTTTGGGGCGGCTGCCCTAATGCAGAGCTTCTACATTCGCTAGAAGTACTTCACCATAGGGCGGCCAGAATTATATACAACTTGCCACGAGACATTCCCACTGTGGAAGTTTACCGACATTCGAACTGGAATACTTTAACCCTCTCTTAGAAAACTTCGATTAATTAAACTACTCCATAGCGTGTTTATAGGTGAAGCACCCACGTCTCTGTCATACTTAACAAGCAAACCATGTACTACATACAATTTTCGAAGGAGTAATAGTATAATCGTCCCGCGTTTTAACTCGCAGTTTCTTAAAAACTCCATTAGCCATAGAGGCGCAACACTCTGGAACGCTGTCTCGAAAAATTTCACAAACCAGTTTTCAGTTTTTTATCGCAAAGTAAAGAAGGACTCTCATTTTAAAGATCTCGATTTTAGCGCACAGTCGGTCCAGTCACTACCCAGGCACTACCAAGATTTTAAATACTTTTAACTATTTTAATGTTTTAGACGCTGTAGTCAATTTACTTAGAGATAAATGATGTAAATCATTTTTATTATTCTTACTGTAATATTTTTATTTAATATTGTTATTGTAATCATATTTACACGACCCCACAAGCTCCCAGCTTTAAACCTCATCGTGTTTAAATAAAGGATATGATTGATAGAGAGTCGTTGAAAGTAGTCAGTGCTGTAGGTTAGGCATTGCGCAGTCCCAGTCAATATTGTGGTTCATAAGTCAATGATTAAAGGCTGATAGTTTCGAAAGAAACTGTTGGGGACTGCGTCGGTGGGAGTAACGAGATAATTTGGATATATCAACAAAGTTGAAATGGTAAATTGGCCACCGTAATGATTACAAAAGCTGACGTTTCGAGCGTTAGCCCTTCGTCGGAGCGAATAGAGGAATTGTGGGTTGTGTGTGCTTTTAAAGGCAGAAAATGGAGCTACGTTATTGGTGGGTGCATGGCAACGAGAAAAACATTAATAAATTAGTGGAATGAAAAGCGTTCATTGATCCCTGTGGGATTTAGACTGCCGGTTTGAAAGATGAGCTTTTGTTCAAGATTTTTACGGCTTTCCGTGCCACCTAAGTGTAAGGAAAGACCGCAGATTGCCATATGTTGCTTAGAATGATTAGGTAAATTAAAATGTCTAGCGACTGGTTTCGATGTGTCCTTGTCATTCCTTTCCACGTCTCGAAGGTGTTCTCGGAATCGGTCACCTAGTCTTCTGTCTGTTTCGCCGATGTATATCTTTTTGCAATAAGTGCAAGTTATGCAATAGATTACATTAGCGGAGGTGCACGTGAAGTGATCGGTGATCTTAATGGATCGTTTAGGTCCCGATATTTTATCAGTGTTGTGAATGAAAGGACACGTTTTGCATCGTGCACAAGCGCATTTAAAAGTGCCTGGTTGCTCATTAGTCTGAAAAGAACTTCTGGCCAAAAAATTGCCTATGTTTTTGTCGCGTTTGAATGAAATGAGCGGAGGCTGCGAAAAGATAGTGCTTGTCTCTGGATCGTTTTGAAGTAATTTAAAGTTTTTAAGAATGATGGATTTACTTGATATATTCGTCTTCTCATCCATCTCACATTAAGAATTCCATTCCTTTTTCTCAGTTTCTAAGACTTCGTCGTTTATGTAGTAATGACTCTGATTTTCACCACAAATCAGAGTCAATGTGCCAGTTCTTCGATAAACGTGGTTACCCTGTTTCCGTCGTTCAAGCGGGTTACCACCGCGTTCAACTTATTGATCGACATTCAGCACTACAAACGTCGCATAAGGAAGATTCCGCTCGCATTCCATTCACTCTCACGTTTCACCCTCACAACCACTCAGTTAAATCCATCATTCTTAAAAACTTTAAATTACTTCAAAACGATCCAGAGACAAGCACTATCTTTTCGCAGCCTCCGCTCATTTCATTCAAACGCGACAAAAACTTAGGCAATTTTTTGGCCAGAATAAAGGCTGATAGTTTCGAAAGAAACTGTTTGGGGCTGCGTCGGTGGGAGTAACGAAATAATTTGGATATATCAACAAAGTTGAAATGGTAAATTGGCCACCGTAATGATTACAAAAGCTGACGTTTCGAGCGTTAGCCCTTCGTCGGAGGGCTAACGGAGGGCTAATTTTTGGCCAGAAGTTCTTTTCAGACTAATGAGCAACTAGGCACTTTTAAATGCGCTTGTGCACGATGCAAAACGTGTCCTTTCATTCACAACACTGATAAGATATCGGGACCTAAACGATCCATTAAGATCACCGATCACTTCACGTGCACCTCCGCTAATGTAATCTATTGCATAACTTGCACTTATTGCAAAAAGATATACATCGGCGAAACAGGCAGAAGACTAGGTGACCGATTCCGAGAACACCTTCGAGACGTGGAAAGGAATGACAAGGACACATCGAAACCAGTCGCTAGACATTTTAATTTACCTAATCATTCTAAGCAACATATGGCAATCTGCGGTCTTTCCTTACACTTAGGTGGCACGGAAAGCCGTAAAAATCTTGAACAAAAGCTCATCTTTCAAACCGGCAGTCTAAATCCCACAGGGATCAATGAACGCTTTTCATTCCACTAATTTATTAATGTTTTTCTCGTTGCCATGCACCCACCAATAACGTAGCTCCATTTTCTGCCTTTAAAAGCACACACAACCCACAATTCCTCTATTCGCTCCGACGAAGGGCTAACGCTCGAAACGTCAGCTTTTGTAATCATTACGGTGGCCAATTTACCATTTCAACTTTGTTGATATATCCATAAGTCAATGATGTCCAGCATTGTGATTGTTCACATCACCTTTCTTCGTCGCCCGTCTGTGTTCAGTCAGTCTTGTTGCCAGGCTTCTGCCAGTCTCTCCGATGTAGGAGGCTTGGCAGTCGGAGCAACTGATCTTATAAATCGTTCCCTGTCTGTTCCTCGGCTCGTCCTTGTCTTTAACGTTGGTTAGTAACTGACGTAGTGTGGTGATGGGTTTGTGGGTGACGCAGATATTGATGGGTTGTAAGATGCACGAGATGTTTTCAGACATGCCCACTGTTTACCATCCAAAGCTAAAAATAAACTAATTTTCATCAAACACCATTAGGGAAACGCATAGGCGTGTTAAATTTCCGCCCTCGATAGAAATATCTTTAATTGCATACTCAGACTCAGAATAAGCAACGAGGCTTCTTACAAAAATATTTTGAGCATTTGTAGACCTTCTTATAAATGGAGATTGAGTTCTTCCCGAAGATTAACACCGTACATTGTTGATACGAGTCATGAAGATATCCGTTTCCATGTGACAATAAACCTTGATGCTTTAGCGCTCTATATCGCTAATGAATACCTGCCATGAAATCATATGCTAGCAGTTAATGAGATCGACAACGTGTCACCATTAGCAATAAACAACTCTTGTAAACTTTGCTAACTTCCATTTCGATTTTCTAAAGTATTTTATCACTACATATCCCGCTCCAGTTTCAACGCAATGGCCGTTTATTTCAAGCTCCCCTACATTGGGATCAATCTTTTCATAGCTTAATATGGCGACACGACAAAAGAATGTTTGCAAGGTTGAGGAGTAGAGGTCACGCTAAAGATAATACTGCATTTTCTGAGGTATAACTGTCGTTATACTATTTCCAAAGTATCATGCCGAAATTAATTGATTTCTTTATCCACCGTCTCTCGACTGAAATGGTGCTCGCAATTAAAAAGTAAACAAGAAGAGTGAGAACTAAATAAGGTTTGTCCGTTTTCCTTGGGGTTAATATCTCCACTTGTTTACCATTCATAGCCAAGACTAAAATAATTTTTATTGAACCATGATTATGAAATCGCACAAACACCATTAGGAAAATGCATAGCCTTGTCAAATTTCCTCCCTCTATGGTAATTTCTTTAATTGCCAGAAGGATCAAAAAATTCAAATCTTCCCTTACTGTTAAATTGCTCTCAAATTATTTTCAGTTTCTGCTCTAATTTTCTATCGGGTTTGATCTTATTTGTCGGATCTTGTTATTTTGATCTCTTCATTAAAGAACTTTGCTACAAGTTGGCAAATCCCTTTATACAGAGACAAAACCACTTTTGAACCGTCTAAAATGAAGTTTGATCGTCAGAGAATGCTGAAAATGTCAGACTTCTTTTCTGTAATTTTTCAAGTGCGCCTCACTTCTGAGAATCAAATTCAGCTTTCTCGTGTAAAAGCGACTTCAAAAAATTTTAAAATTACCCTTTAATTTGTTTTACTTTCTTTTGTTTGTATTTGCAACGCAATTTAATGGACTTAGAGTGTATTGCGCCTGAATGTCTGATTGAGAGGTTAATTTATCTTTTCCATCATGGCAGGAAAAAGACAAATCCTCAAACTCCTTAAAGAAGGAGACTGGTTTTCGTTTAACTACAGCCAAAAGATATCCAAGAGATGGCAATTTATTAGAAGTGGAAATGAACGAATGGCCATTGTCAGGAAGGTAGTTAAGCGCAAGATTAAGCCGTTCGACGATGATCACTATGCAAAGTTACTAGCCAGGAGAGATCGATGAGGAGAACCTCAAATGCGATTTTTGGTATTATGAGCATAGCAAACTTATTGTACCAGATGTCTTAGGTAGGAAAGAACTATCGTTGTCGAAGTGTGCATGATATTTCGTTTGGTTTGATAAATAGTAAGGCGGACATTAAAGTAAGTTCTTGGTTAACAGAGGTAAAAACATGTTAAGTCGATTTAAAGGTAATCATTTGTGAGCAACGAGGCTTATTCTTGAAAGATCCTGAGAATTCGTAGAACTACTTATTAATCGATATGAGGTCCTCACGAAGACTAGGAACGTATATCGTTGATGCAATTCAAGAATATTGTCGCTTCTGTGCGTTAATAATCCGTCTTGCCCTAGAATCTGCCTTTGAAAGTGCGCTGTAAATCGCCAAACAAAACTGCTAC
Organism: Stylophora pistillata; assembly: GCF_964205215.1. Taxonomy (NCBI): domain Eukaryota; kingdom Metazoa; phylum Cnidaria; class Anthozoa; order Scleractinia; family Pocilloporidae; genus Stylophora; species Stylophora pistillata. The sequence goes on from NC_142524.1 coordinate 29,952,470, forward strand.
AAAATAATAAGTTACAAACTCATGATATAGACAATGCTTCGCCATCAGTAATTTACAACTCTAGTAAACTTTGCTAACTTCCATTCCGTCTTCCTAAAGTATTTTATCACCCCATATCCCGCTCCGGTATGAACACAATGGCCGTTTATTTCAAGCTCCCCTACATTGGGATCAATCTTTTCACAACGTAATTTGGCGACACAAAAAAATGTTTCCAAGGTTGAGCAGTAGAGGTCCTGCTAATAATTAATAAACATATTCTTAGGTGCACCTGTCGATGTATTATTTCCGTAATATCATGCCGAAATTTATTTATTTTTTGATCCACAGACTCTTGACTAAAATTGTGCTCCCAATTAAAAAGAAAACAAGAAAACTGAAAACTAAATCAGGTTTTTTTTTCTACAAATCCTTTCTGTTCCTCTATGAGGTTAATATCTTCAGTTGTTTACCATCCACGGGCCGAATATGATATTTTTCATTTAACTATGATCAAGTATCACAAATATTATTATGGAAATGGTTAACTCTGTCAAATTAGCCTCGCTTCCATGGCAATTATTTTTAATTGCAGCTCAGTGGGCTCAAATTTTCAGTTTCTGCTTTAATTTTTGTTATCGTTGAGAAGTAGAGGTCCTGCTTAGGATTATTTTAGAAAATCCTAGGAATACTTGTTGATGTAACTTTTCCAAAATATATTTGCAACTTGTGCTAAATACATGTAGTTATTCTTTCTGATTTGTTACTACTGCCCTTCATAACAGGTTTAAGTACCTTTACCGATAGAAAACGGTTGCCGCCCTCTCTAACAATTGAACCTGAAAGGCTATGGCAGCTGGACCCTGAGTCGCTTTCCAGAAGAGTTAGAAATATTTGTGCCTCGAGACCGTGACTTTAAAGGATATGTAAGGATAAAGAGTGGTACTCAAGTCAAAAAGGACAAATTAATCGAGGTAAAGTCCGCCGTGATCTGATTAAAACATTTTGTTATTTTAGTTGGTGCGTAAAAAGACGTGTTTTGTTATGAGAAGAGATCTGTATCCATATTCTCAACTGGAGAAGTAACTTTTCTTTAAACTACCCTATTCTAGCAACGAGGACCCTTTCGATAGTAAATTATTACTTGATTCTCATTGGCTAAGGGCGCATCGTTTGATTTTGTTGGTTTCTCTCGCAAACCCGGTTTTGGAAACATTGTTTGCGTGTAATGGCTGTTTAGAAAAATTTTGGACGCTTAATATTTTTACTGTGTGATGGCAATGCCAGGTTCAACTAAAAAAGCCTTTCCGGACACTGGTTACGAACCTCATCGATATAGTATTTCCCCTCGGTAGATAGCATAGCAAACTCTTGTAAACAAATTGCCGTTTTCATGTGCAATCTTAAAAAGTTCAAGTGAAATGAATTCTTGATTTCCCTCTAGTTCACAAGGTTTTATGTCATTTTTCGTAGCTGATTAGGGCGTTTTTCACTTAGCGCACATCAAATTAAACTTTTCTACTGAAATGATTACGTTGAGGCATATTTTCCGGATTTCTCTCTATTCTGTTTAACGCCAGCCAAGATAAGATAAAATACTCATCTATAAATCCGTTCCCGTTTAAGAGCATGTCTCACCTCTCACCCAATAACTTTTCAATCCTCTTTCCTTTAGATGCTAGGCTGCCTTCCCTGGAGGAAATGCACTAAGGAACTTATGGAAAACCCGGCTACCAAACTGAAGACCTTCAATCAAGAGTGGCCGCATTGAATCTAATAATTGGCATGGCAATCAAAAGAGAAATGAGCAATTTCGAAACTCTTCTCAAAAGTAACATGATTTTAATTAGTCTTAGAAGTGTATCACATGATGAAAGATATGGTTTTTTTCCGGCGCGAGGCTGTGCAGGCATGACCTTTGTCTCAGGATTCATAAGTGGATGAAAACGAAGGTATATCGAGTTGTCGAAGAACCAATTCCTTCCCTCCTTATGCTTTTCATCATACAAGCTATCAAGATACGATTCCTATTAATTAGTTGAATTACTATTAACTCCTATTAATTAGTTGAACTGAAATCCTACAGATTCCTACCAAAGGAGTAGTGACATTACCTTGTAAATGTGAAGGCAACATTTTTCAAGTAAGTTTCCATGTAGTTTGAAATAGAAGCTCCTACTGTCCTTGGTGCCCAAACCTGCAAAGACCTTGGTCTTCTTGCCCGTGTGCATCTACTTCAGCAACAAAGCCTCTCAGAGTGTCCAGAGGGAATGAGGCAAAAAATGTATGAACAATACTCCGATCTATTTCAAGGCCTAGGTTGCCTTCCAGGTGAACACACAATCAAAGTTCATTCAGACATGTCTCCTGCGATACATTCACCACGAAAAGTGCCTGTTTCGCTCAAAGAGAAAATCAAAGAGGAGCTTCATAAGATGGAGAAGGCAGAAGAAGTAGTTAAGCAGAAAGAGCCAACGGACTGGGTAAATAGTATGGTAGCAGTCGTAAAACCCAACAAGCTTCGCATATGCATTGATGCGCGAGATTTAAACGAAGCAACTAAGAGGGAACACTTTCCAGTGACTACCATAGAAGAAGTTGTTGCTGATATGCCTCAAGCAAAAGCGTTTTTAGTCCTTGATGCCACCTCAGGATATTGGCAAGTGAAATTAGATGAAGCTAGCTCAAAAAGTTGCACATTCAATACACCGTTTGGAAGATATCGCTTCACAAGATTACCATTTGAACTAAAGTCAGCCCCTGAAGCATTTCCGAGTCACATGTCAAAGCTGTTTACAGACGGTGAAAGGAGTAAAAAAGTGATTGTTGATAATCTCCGGATATGGGGTGAAGGTGATGAAGAACACGATGCAAGACTAAAAAAAGTGTTAACAAGAGCAAGAGAGGTCAATCTAAAGTTCAATGCGAAGAAATGCAAAATTAAGCAAGCAGGAGTTCCCTATGTTGGTCACGTCCTAAGTAAAGATGGTTTTAAACCGGATTCAGAAAAGATAAGAGCGGTTAAAGAAATGAAACCTCCAGAGAACGTCAAGGAACTAAAACATTCCTCGGATTTATCCAGTATCTTGGAAAGTTCATGCCAAACTTGGCCATTGAAAGTGCTCCATCAAGAGAATTATTAGAAAAAAATGTTGCATGGCACTGGAGTCAAGAACAAGAGGAAAGCTTTCAGAAGCAAAAGCAAATGGCCTCCTCAACACCAATCCTTGGTTATCATGATCCAAGTAAGCCATTATGTCTCTCTGTAGATGCAAGTTTTAAAGGGCTAGGTGCTGTCCTTTTACAGGATGAGAAGCCCCTAGCTTATGCATCTAGAGCCCTCACACCAACCCAGCAGCTATATGCACAGATTGAAAAGAAAACCCCAGCAATCGTGTATGGAGTGCAGAAATTCTATCAGTACATCTATGGAAGAACAAAAAATGTTGAGAAAGACCACAAGCCATTCAGCAATACATCTTAAACAAGCCCTTGCATGAAGCACCAGTAAGGCTGCAGAAGATGACACTGACATTGCAGCGATATGATTTGAAAGTGAAATATGTATCAGGATCTGAACTCTCTTTTGTAGATGCACTAAGCAGAGCATACTTGGAAGAGACTAAAGAAAGCCTCATCCCAGATATAGAAGTTAATGAAGTTCAGCTTACAGCGCACCTTCCCATCTTACAAGAAAGGTACAGTGAATTCCAGCAAGCTACTGCAGCTAATCCAACCTTTCAAGCCTTAAGCACAGTTCTTCGAAGTGGATGGCCATATCGCAAATAGGAGCTACCTTTAACTTTCCACGAGTATTGGCCGTGCAAAGATGAAATCTCAGAAACTAATGGGTTTTTATTCAAAGCACAGAAGCTTATTGTTCGTCTGAGCAAGAGAAAAGAAATGTTAGAGCTCATTCACGAGTCACACCAAGGCATAGTGAAATGCAAGCAGCGAGCCGGAGACATTCTATTTTGGCTGGGGATGTCATCTCAAATTGAAGAGAAAGTGTCAGTGTTCCTTATGTGCCCGGTTCCAGAGAGCTCAACCAAGAGAACAAATGATAATTCAAAACCTCCCAGACAGAATGCGGTCGGAAGTTGGAACTGACCTGTTTAGAGTATAATTCGATTGATTACCTACTGTGCGTAGATTTCAATTCTAAGTGGATTGAACTTGCTAAGCTCGACAACTTAACCAGCGGCATCGGACGAATCAATTTGCTCGGTATGGGATACCTGATGAGCTTATCAGTGACAATGGACCCCAATATGCCAGCTCAACATTTTCTGATTTCAGTAAGAGTTATGATTTTGTCGATGCTACATCAAGTCCTCACTTCCCTCAAGCAAATGGTGAAGCTGAAAGGGCACTTCAGACCATCAAGAATCTCCTCAAGAAAGCATAAGATCCTTACAAGGCATTGCTGAACTATAGAAACACTCCTTTGGATGGTATAAACCTATCACCTGCTCAGCTACTCATGAGTAGAAGATTAAAAAACCTCCCTGCGAACAATGGTTGATTTGCTTACACCCCCACGATCACATGAAATTCAGCAACACTTTCAAAAGAGAAAAGAGAGAGAGAAGTCCTATTACGACCAACACAGTAGAAAAGAGTTGCCCCCTTAATTCCAGGTAGCAAGGTGTCCATGCATCATGAGAATGAATGGATCGAAGCTACTGTCGTAAACAAGCATCACACACCAAGGTCGTACATAGCTCAGACATCTAATCGTAAATTCTCCCGAAGAAATCGACGCCATCTTTGCGCGAGAGTTTCACAAGTAAGGAATAAAGAGACTGATGCAACACAGATCGCACAACCTAAAAAAGGTACTCTACTTACTCCAACGGGAATTCAAAGCAAACCTTGTGGACTAGGAGCAAGTACAGATCATGGTCCATAAGCAGAAATTCCTACCCGGTCAGCACGGGTGGTCAAGCAACCCAAACACCTGAAAGACTATGAGCTGTGACTTTTGTTATAAACTTTAAGTGAACGATGTTGTTTTTTTTTTTATTGAGCTTTCTCCATTTGTTGCATACAGTTGCTTACAGTTTCAATATGGCTGTTGTGTGATACAGTACATAACAGAAAATGTTCTTTATGTTAGCTACTCTACCTTCCTATCCTTTTGAACGTTTTGTTTGTTCGAGTGTTTATAAAACGCTACACAGGATAATAATGACATTTAAGAGATAATATTTCGTCAGACACCAACTCAACGATGCAAAGGCTGAATTTGATCAAATATATAAACAAAACGTCAAAAAGACCAGAGAAGTTTCCCGGCCTGGGAGGCCAAAACATCGATGAAAGAAATATGTTTTGAAGATCCCCTCAGTGTATCTACTTTTTTTACATTCGTCTGTCAGAAATTCTGATATACACGTCTAGAGTATCTGAAAAACAACTATGAAGAGAGTGTAAAGTAAGTGAAAGCGCTGAATGGTCCTCCAAACTGAGTGAATAAGTAGATAAAAAGAAATAAAATTCATTTTTAATTGAAACAATGAAAGCAAAAAACATAGGTAAAGAGCATTTGTTTGCTTCCTTGTAGGAGTAGATCTAATTTAATGGCGCGCAGCACCTTATGGGTAAGAATTCCAGCAGCTTCTTCATGTAAGAACCATGGGTTATAGATGATATCAAATCAATTTGCAGGAAACTGCTTATTTATGAATACACATTTAATTTTCAAGAGGTAGCTGTTTCTGATTGTAACCTTCGTAAGTTTAAACAACACTGTTTGAAAAACATCCTTATTGAAAATCTGACCAATGGGGAATTTTTTCCCTCTGTCGGCGTGCTTTCTACTAAACTGTGATTGAAAGATCTAGAGGTGCAACGAAACCTTTAAAAGAATTGCTTATAAGGAGAATCTTAATTCAATTTAGGAGGATTTCCATGCGGAGTAACTTTGACGAATGACGGGTAAACACCATTCCGATTTAATGGTTGACGTTTACGTTTTAGGCCATTTGACGTTTAAAAGGAAGATACTTCGTCTAGTAATCAGAATCGGTATTGAGTTATTCATTTTTCAATTTGAATCGTAACTTAAATTCAGACATATCCAGTCTTTCTCTCACAACATACATGGTGTCAAGAGGAATTGTAAGACCTTTAACAATGATTACTTTTCAGTTTGAAGCAAGACCTTTATTCTGAATTCTTAAGGTGCGAACAACATTGGCAGATCCTCTTGCCCTGAATATGGTCACATGACGGGGAAGTTAATATTCTGCTAATACAAGAAACCAACATGATACAATCTGATAAAAGCAGAGTTTCTTTGAAGACTTATCCCCTTAATCCATTAAAACCATGCTCTCTATATATTTCACTCTTTCGTCCTTCTTTTTCTCTGTTTTTAGGTACACTTTCATATAACATTTAGTGAATACATTGGCCTGTGCTGTAAACAAGATGCTTATCTGAACCGGTTCAATTTTGCCATCAAAAACACTACAACATTTGAGATCGCTTTCATATCGTAATTCCTTCCCTGATTGTCACCACCGGTGACAAGGCTAAAACTGCACAGGGCCCATCCAGACAACTCTTCTTTTTCGGGAAATTGCCCCCGAAGGTTTTTTCAACTTGTGCTCAAATTTTTTTAATAGCAAGTGCAACCGTTTAGCGTCATTCAAATCCCTATTTTTCTCCGCAACGTGTTTTGAAACAGATTTACAGAGGTTTATTGTGCGAGCTTGGGCTACCTGTGGTGGTAAAATAGGCTCAAGTGGTTATACGTGAAAGATCTATAAACCATTCGGCGGTTAATATTTTGCAGCGTTTTTGATGGTTGACGGTACTAGACTATCCTCTATTCTAATGTCAGTAGAAGCTTGGTACCGGTGCACACAAGTGCCTGGTGAGACTGTATTCCCAGTACTAAATGAGAGTATAAATTGGCAAATAGCGAAAAGAGTTGAATATTTTTGTTGTTAACACTTTACATGTTTTCAACAACAGTACATCTACTTTAAGTGTGATACACCGATTTAGAAGAGTTTGTTCTTTGTGGGTTTTTTACGTTTCTTTTTCCTTGGTCCCATTTGTAATTCATCCTCTTCCTTGTTTTTCCTTTTGAGACGCACGCTTTTCCCTGATCTTCCTTTCAGTAATGTTTCTTCCTTGTGATGCAACTCTCCATTCCGACGTAAAGCATTGGGCACCCCTTTGGAAGCGTTGTCCTGTATAAATCAAATACAAAAAGAGGTGAACCCTCATTTTTCGAGCGTGTACCTTACGAGGTTCTGAAAGGGTGTTAAGAAGCCAAATACTGAAAGGAAAGTACATGTAACATTTGGAAAAGATCACTTTCCCAAAGATTTACTGATATTTTTCTAATAATTAAACTACAAGAAAACAGTTTTTTTCGCATTTAAAAGGTTGACGGGTGGAACGGTAGAATGGTGGAACGGTAAAATGGTGGAACGGTACAATGGTGGAACGGTACAATGGTGGAACGGCCAATGGTGGAACGGCACAATGGTGGAACGGTGGAATGGCGGAACATCCGACAACGCAGAATGCCTCGTTGTATGAAACAAAAGTCTCACAAAAGTGGAATTGTAACGAAATAAGAAAACAATTTATTTTTAACAGGCAATTTAAAAAAAGCATTGCTTAATCATTATAGGAGCTTAGCGACGGATAGATCGACATAGGAGTAGTGAGGTTCTTGAGCTTACCCCTATAATTTATCATAGCTATTACTATTCTTATCAATATCATTATTGCTGATATGATTATTTGTTACCATTTAAGTATTGATTGAGTGTCAATTAGTCTCTATATTCGTGAATCGTCTTCCTCCTGTGTCCTGTGGACAGGGTATTCATAAATATGTGGGATGCGGCAAGTTTTCTGTTTTTCATGAATACAAATCTTCTTCAACATTACCTCCTGACATCATTATTATACAACCTTTAGTTCTTTTTAATGCTATAGAAATTGTGTTATATCAGTAGCCACGTGCAGTTTTATAATATCTATTTCTTAACTTCTGAACTATTACACTGTAGGATGGAATAATCCTTATAAGTGAGCTGCTGAAAAGACTAAGTAGCAGGAAAAGAAGCCAAGGAAATTACAGGCCGAAACAAGGCATCAACCTATGTCTCCTGTACATGTTGAACGCAGTTATTAACTCTCTAGCAGATCATTAAAGCATCATTAAACCCATTTCACCATCAATTAGAGGCGAGGCTCAGACTTACTCACACAAGATTCTCGTTTTTAAAAGCTGATCTCGATTGAAACCAAAGTTTCTTTCCTTCCAAGTTTTACCTAGAACTATTTTGATTGCTCCAAATTATTGTTCATTACAGCTTACTGTCAACCGCAGTCTCAATGTTTTATAAGCATTCTCTTTTTAAAACGATTTAGGAAATATGTGAAGGGTAATGCATTACTCATTTTTCTTACATTAGAAAATCCAAGGACAGGATCCTTTTTTTGCCAAACTTAAGGACTCTGTCTCGAAAGAACAACGAACCGACGCTATTTATTCTATTCTGTGCAATGACTGTGTTCACAAGTATATCGGACAGACGAAATGTCAGTTTGGTACACACTTGAAAGCGAATTAATAAGCGGTCCTCTTTCGTAAAATAGAAAAATTCGGTTTTGTCGGAGCACACATGCCTAACTAAACATACAATTGGGTGGGATAATTCTAAAACTATCACCACTTGTTGACGTTACCACCAGCACCTTTGTTTGGAAGCTTGGCATATGAACTCTGCGCGCCCCTTTAAATCGTGATGATGGCTGCTTACTACCTGGCGCCTATTTACACCTCGTCAGAAAAAAGAACAGTTAAATGGTGAGCATATATCAGGACCTCTTGTTGCAACGATCTGATCACCCTTGATGATGGTACTAGACAGCAATGTCGAAACTTTGGGATCGGCGAATTGGAATTTCTCCGGTTCCTTTCGTTAAATCCTTAAACCAGAGTAGCATTAAACCATGTCTGATAGATAATCTTTTTCAGAAAATTTGTGAGTAAGTGTTAGAAGGATAAAAATTTTAACAGGCCTCATGTCACTCATCTCACCTTGGTGGATTTAATTTCCGTTGTGTTATCCTCATCCTCCGTTACTTGCTGCTCACAAGAGTATTCCTCGCTCTCTGTTTCATCATCTTCCAGCTCTGAGGACAGATGAGCTCCATGTTATTTAAAAGTTGCATGCCATCCATGATCGAATATGAGACCCTTTTATGTATGACAATGACTGATAACAAAAAGTAAGATAAATTCAAAGATGACACACAAGGCAGCGTAATGGATACCAGCAGCTACCTTATCGATGCTTTTACTGACTGTTTCGTTATCTGCTCTTGCCCTTATTTAGATGGCAGTTCGAAAACTCCTCAGTAACATTTCGGTAACATTTGGGGAGTAAAATTACGACCTCAAAAGAATAACTAGGCCAAGTCATCAATGATTTCCATTTTTTTACGCGAATAATTTGCGCATTCATTATGTATCTCTACGAGTGTTTTCAGAACTTTTAAAGTGAAATGTAAGGCTATCTATGGAGCCAATTTTTGCTGAAGTTACTCAGGAGCAGTGAATGACTGCTGATGTATGTCCAGATGGTTCTCTTTTACGTGTTTTTAAATCTGAGATTGACCGTGAGTTGACAAGGCAGTAAACTTTTGTTCAATAAGTCTCTAAGCTTCTGTGTTATAAATCAAGGAAAATTCACTGTCTGATTTTTTTTTTTACCTTAAGACCCAAGGTAGGAAATTTTATTTTCATAAGTTCTGGACTCATGAAGTACATTTTTTTTTGGCTTTTTTAACTCATAAAAAAATCTCGAATTTTTATGGATTTTTATCGAACAGGGTGTCTTTGAACTCGCCCGTGCAGGTACCGAGTTGAATGTGTTTGTAAATAGGCTAGTTTTGAGGTATAATATTTAGACTATTATTTTTCTAGTTATAGCTGATGATTCTTAGATTATCCTTTTTAATATTCAACGATTCTAAAATTATCTTTTTAATATTGTAACTTGAGATCTGTACTTTTATCTTGAGAGAATAAAGATTATTATTACTATTAATGCTGATCAATCAAGGTATTACACGTGACTATGTTTGTAAACTTATCATTCATAAAATTCCTGCTAGATATTAACCAAGGTCCAATGAAAAGAATTTACTGAAGGTCCCCAATGACAGGATGCTACCTACACTTTAGGAGCAAGGGCATTTTCCCCCGCATCTCTGTATCTTTGAAAAAATTTACCAAGCGACATCACTGGCCTGGAGTTTTTTCCATACTTTTAATAGTAAATAATAAATAAACTTAGGACTTACCTTTCAGAAATGCTTGTCACCTCATTAGTTTAGACAATAAAGAAATTGGTAAAAAAATTATTCGCAATTAATAAAATCTGATGATGATGGCAGATTCTTCATAGTCCGAAGATCAGTGGGAAGAAGGTCCTTGTTGGGAGTGGCATACCCTCTGCTGACTGAAGAGTCCAATTCTGGATCTGCACATTCTTGAGCAGGTGGGATAGGGGAAGGTCTGATCGCTGCGGGACTTTGCTGGATTGGCCGGCTCCTTTCGACGCTTGCGTTTCTCCTTAGTAGCGTTCACTCTGAAGTCCTCGAACTGCTGAGCTAAACTTTTGGTGGTTAACCCCCATTCGTCCCTGTCTGACACGAGTGACTGCCAGTCTTTGTGGTTCACACCAGTCTGTGCCAGCTGTCACTTCAGCTGGTCCTTGTAATGCTGGCGTGGAGCGCCTCTGTCATGCTTGCCTTTGCTAAGTTCTCCATAGATCACAGCTTTGGGCATCCTGGTGTCGTCCATGCGTGAGCATTGGCCGGCCCAGCGGAGATGTTGCTGTGGCAGCATAGCCTTGACGCTTGGCAGTTCAGCTGTATGTGCTTTCGGCACAGCACCCACGTTTCCGCAGCATACAGAAGAGTGCTCATGACGACTGCCACGTACACTCTGACTTTGATCATCAGGTAAGGTGAATGGTTCCGGCACACGCTGCACTACAGGCGACCAAAAAAAGTGCTGGCTTCGGCGAGACGGTGGTCCACGTTATTGGTGATCGAGGTGTTATTAGAGACGACACCGCCAAGGAATGTAAACTGCTCCACCGTGTTGATTAGGTGGCTGTTGGTGGTGATTTGGGCTGGGCTGTTCACTGTGTGCAGGAAATTCTGGTGTAGGAGCTCTGTTTTCTCCTGGCTAATGGTCAGAGCGAATGCCCGAGCAACCTCTACGAATTAGTCAACCACTGTTTAGAGGGCGTCCTCTGTGTATGCCAGAAGCGTACAGTCGTTGGAGAAGAGCAGCTCGAGGATCAGCTCCTCGATTTTCTTGGTTCGTGCGATAAAGTGATTCGCTTTGGAACCTGATGTCAGTAGCGTGGAGCCATCGGACGCGTACAGAGGAGCCTGGACCGGATGCGTTGGATCGAAGCACAGAGCTTCACAGAAGGCGTCCGAGTTACCAATGTCGACCTAGCGAGAACTTGGTATTTTCAGCCAAACCGAGCCATCATTTGCTGTGAATCTTTCTGAGCCTAGACTGTACATTACTGCACGCATTCCTATATAGTGCCTTGGTAGCGTGGTCATCCTGCCTGGAGAGGAGCTTTGTATGACAGGAGCGTTTGGCCGGGAGAAGCTTTTAGATTTCGGTATTATTATCGTCCAGCCAGTCTCTGTGCTTTATGGTGGAGCAGTTTCCTGGAGATCGGTTTTCAACTGCTGCCACCGATGCTCGAGATCTGTTTCCTGGACCTGGACTGGCAGTTCCTCTTTTTCTTATTTAGCCTGGAGCTTATCTTCGGACTCAATTGTTGTCGCCAGCAGCTGGTTGGTGTCAAGCGTCTTCATTTATGCCCCTCTTTTCCTCACAGGCTTGATTTTGAGTCCAACTTTAGTCCAAACCAGCCTGTGGTCTGTGTTACAGTCTGCAGTGGGCATGACTCCGGTGTCTAGCATGTCACGACGGTCCTTTTGGCGCATAAGGACGTAGTCCGCGAGGTGCCAATGTTTTGAACTTGAGTGTCGCCAGGGCGTCTTGAATCTGGCCTTTTGCTGGAACATGGAGTTGGTGATTATCAGTCCCTTCTCTGCACACAGCTCTAGCAACATGTGCCCGTTGGCGCTGCAGTTGGCGACTCCCTGGCGTCCTAGGACTCCTGGCCAGACAGTGTGGTCTTGTCCCACTCTAGCGTAAAATTCCCTTGTCCCCGCTTTTCACTTTCCAGGGAAGGGACCTTAAAGTGCCCTTGAGACGAAAATTGACCATTTCAATTTTGGCTAATTTGTTTACAGAATGTTGAATGGGTCAAGTTAAAACCCTTTTCGCCATTAAAAAACTCAAAACAAACCTTCGATGACCAATTTTTACCGCTTCGAAGTCGTCCAAAAATCTTCCGCCATTATTAAAAACATGTTCCAGCCGAGCCCGCAATTTTACAGCAGAAAACGTCATCATCACGTCAAAGGCTCAACAAACTTATGCTTTGCTTTTTCACAACTCTTTTTCTTCGCTGCACAGAGAATCAAATATATTACTTTTTTGAGAACTTTTTAGTTGTTAGTCATGAAATGTGGACTTTCTCAGACGATGAATTGTCCCAGAAATCATATGAAGCTTCTGAGGACAGTTTTGCGCCGGAAAACGATGAAGTTTTGCCATGAGAATAAAGGTAAAGACAGAACAGCACGGACCTCCGATGTGGCTTTTGTGGTTGCGTCGCTTTATCGCCTTAAAATAGTATTTTTGCTTGTGGAAGGGAATTATCCCTTATCGTAAGAGATGATCGGATGATATCTAAAAATTGCTTTCGGCAATGGCTGATTGTGTACCAACGCAGATACTACGAGTTTGTGAAAGTCATTTCTAAGACAAACCATTAAGGTATTTGGGTCGATGCATTTGTTCGATGATCCTGCGTGTTTTTCTACTATCGTTACTTTGAGAAGTTCGAAGAGAACTCTGTTGTCGAGTTTCACTTTGGCCCCCTTGTTGTTTAGTGGCTTCTGTGACGTTTAGAGCAAAGTTTTTTTCAACTCTCTTAGAGCCGTGACCTCATTGCGTTACAAAGTGTTGTTTGGCTTAGATACAGTAATCTCTGCAAGTTGTTGCGACAATTTTCCACGTAGCTCTGAAGGGTAATGGATGACTGAACTGGTGGGATTCAGTTTGATATGAAACGGAAGTGGTCCTATGTATTGTCCATGAAAGGTGTAGAGGGGGGCGCATTCGTCTTGGGATTAAATCTCGCAAGAGTTGGCCTGATCTTACTTTCGTTTGTCTTGGGTGTTAAGATGAATTTGAGACCCTTTGATAGCACGCTGACTTGGCTGTCATATGGTTGATAGTTTGAGAGATTTTTAAGAATTTTTCATTTTTCTCCGTTTCTTTAGCTGCAACCCTGCAAATTAAAGCGTTTCTACGTTCTATGTGTCTTAAGCTGTTTGTTATGCTTTCGCTGACGTTAAAGCCAGCCTTTTTAAGAATCAGAGAACACATTTATATTTCGTTACATCTCTTTTGTTTCAAACCAATTTTTTTTTGAGGTCAGAAATCTCATTCCTTAATTCGGCTATTTGATCGTTCTTATCTAGAATGTTCGCCGAGTACTTCCTTTGTGTAAGCTATTCTGCCAGAGAGCTGTTAAAGGCAGATATTGATCAGCTTACATGTAAATGGGTAACAAATCACGTACACTTCCCTTTTGTCGAGATCGCACCGAGAACGGTTTTTCTTTCCCCTTTCTGCGAACGGTAGGCACTCAACCCGGCAGAATTCTTCACCTAAATCCTTCGAGGTGCACAGATCTCTTGAAATAGTCTTCCGAGAGGTGCTCAGAGCAGATCACAAGTATTCCTGCAATATTGAATTTTGCCGGGCGGGTCCCCAAAATCGTACCCGTTTTTCCCGCTCTGACCTATTTGCAAGGTTTCGATGCAGAGAAATACCACCAGCATAGTCTGCACGATTGCTACAGCCTTGAATTACGCATCGATTCCCCGTCATTTCTGTATGTTTTTGTAAGAATAGAGCCAAGCACTTTGTTGTGTTTGCTTGACATTTTGTCATGTGAGATTTTCGCGGTGAGCCTTTGGCGTCACTTCCGCTGAGTCCTGCGATCATCTTCCGGAACAGGGTCAAATAATGACTGACGCGAAATCGCGAATATAACGGCCCAAAAAAGATACTTCTGACCCTCGGACTAGATTGAAATCTGGCAGGGTTGGTGAAAGAGACTCGCTGAACACGAAAATGAAGAAACATTGGGTAAAAAAAATTTAATCTCATAGTCACTTTAGAAGGCTTCTTTGGTCGTGGGGTCTGCCATGAGTGTGGGAGAGTACAAACTGCAAAGAAAAAGTGATGATAACTCTAATTTGCCGTGTGTTAACTGTCTGCAAACAAGCAGAGAAACACTGAAAAATAAAATAAAACAGAAATAAATTAAGATAAAGGAGAAAAATGTACGTAAATCTTTAAAATGCTCATTAACGAGGTTGCATGGCAAATCTTGCCGCTATATCAACGTAACCCAGTGGAAGTGTCTTCAGATATTTGGAAGTTTTGGGCGGAGATATCAAACCAGTCCTCTTTCTGCTCCCATAGTTCTGAATTAAAATACACTAGAAATAATTATTGTTTCATGTATTAGTTGATGTTTTGAGTTCATTAAAATTGATTTCCTTCGTTAGACAAAGCATTCAAGTTCTCTTTCCCAGAGATCTCAAGCGGTGTGGTGAATTCTTCATTAGAGACCTCCTACCTTTATCTAAGCTTTGCCTTGAGCATTCCAGGGTGCCCTCCCTGTGGAAGACATCACGAATGCACACTGTTTTTAAGAAGGGCGATTCTACAGATAGAAGTAACTACAGGCCACTTCAAATGCTAAGCATTCCCAGTAAAATCTTGGAGGCCACCGTATGCCGAAACATCGACAACTTTATCAATGAAAATGACCTTTCCAATGAAAATCAATGGGGATTCATAAAAGGGCGATCGACGGAGGGGCTGCTGCCATACTTAACAGAGAAATGGAAAATATCCCTAGATAATGGAGACGTATTGGGTGTTGTATTCATCGACTTTAAAAAAGCATTTGACTGTGTCTCACACACGGTACTCGATTTAAAGCTTCAAGCCCTGGGCTTCGGTGACTCTGCACTTGACTGGATAAGAAACTATCTGAAAGACCGGAAACAGTTCGCTGTTGCTAATGGATGTAAATCACAACTTAATGCTGTGAAACGTGGCATCCCACAGGGATCTCTGCTGGGCCCAAGACTTTTCTCCTTTTATGTAAATGACTTGCCTGATCAGATGAGGGAAGGGGAAATAGATATGTATGCAGACGACACAACATTATTATACATAGGCCCCTCAGTCGATGTAGTGTGTGATGCACTAAACCGTATATTGGGGGATGTATATAACTGGTGCAGAAATAATAAGTTAACTATTCATAGTGGGAAATCGGAGGTCATGGTACTCAATAGAAACAGCTTTTGTGGCCCCCTGAAACCAGTTCTACTCGGAGACAAGATCCTAAGTAATGTTAATTCAAGTGTCTGCTTGGGGGTAGTAATTGACTCTAAATTATCATGGCAGCCCCAGATCACCGCTGTCTGTAAGAGCTTTAGTCGAAAAGTCAAACATCTAAAGCGATTAAGGGTCCTTCCTAAGAAGGTACTGGAGGCCATTTACTTTAGAAGCATTGTCCCTGGTGTCACTTATGGTATGCTAGTCTGGGAAACTTGTTCCCCCCCCCCCTTGCTAGATGACATTGAACTGATCCACTTAAGAGCAGCTAAGATCATACACGGTCTCGCAGATGTTAACCTGAAAACCTTGAAACGCATTCACTGGCAGCCCATAACTAATTTTTACAAACTAAAGTTAATCTCAATCATGTACTCAGCTTATCACGGTTTAGTACCTAAACCAATACGTGATTTATTCCAAAAAATTGAGCAGCGACCCTATAATCTAAGAAGAGGGGATGGATTTAAGGTTCTAAAGTATAATTACTCCATAGGAAGAACAACCTTATCCTATAGAGGGGCAACCGTGTGGAATGTCCTGCCTGAATCATATAAACTTTCTGTTAGCTACGCAAGTTTTAAGAAAAACATAAAAAAAGGTAAGACACTACTAGATAAATCAAGTTTCGCGAAGAAATCATGCCTGATTACAAACAAGGATGATGACTTTTATTATTTTTGAACAATTTATTCAATTTATTTAATTCAATTTATCTATTTATCCTTTCAGTTACTGATAATAGATTACAACGGACATAGTAATTTTTACATACTCTTAATTTTTTATATACCTCACACCTGTATTTATCCTAGTTAATGCAATTAGACCTTAATGTTTTAGATAGGCAGGTCCACATCAGCCATTGGCTGACTTTTACCAACCTGCATTAAAAAATAAACTATGTATGTATGTACGTATGTATGTATGTATGTATGCATGTATGTATGTATGTATGTAAATTACGCCTAACTGTAGCTTACACTTGCTTAGAAATTATCTCCAAAATAGGGCGTAATGGGTCATGTGTTCTCTAATATCATCCTCTCTTGGTTTTTATAACATAACCAAAGTAAAGCGCGCGCTCTGATTGGTCAATTTAGCGTTCCCCATTTGCCCATGGGTGTACGCTGCTGACGTGAGCAAATGCAAAGACTATTTTTCCGCGCGCGCTTGTTTTTTCTGGTCGCGTAAGATTTGTTAAATAAACGGGAACTCTTTAGCTACAATGTATCAATGTTATGTTATAAAACAAATGGTAAACACCACAGCGTACACTATTGAGTTATGGATGCACTTGGGAGGTTTGCTAAGCACTCAAGAAGCTAGAGTCGCTCTCGGCTGTCGCCTCGAGCGACTCTTACGCTTCTTTCGTGCTTAGCAACCTCCCGCGTGCATCCATAACTCAATAGTGTACGCTGTGGTGTTTACCATTTGTTAAATATAAAATATTTGCATAAAGAATAATTCAATGAATCGAAGCACTGGAAACTGTTTGTTTAGCTATTATTTCTATTATGACTACATCCACCTGACTAACCTTCTTCGGTTTTGTGCGTCACGTTAAAAACCGCATGTCCCTTGTTCCCGCTCTTTATACATTTTTCAACCCGCTATCCGGTGTGCACAATCTGTAAAGATTAAATAACCGAGCATAGAAATTAATGAAGAGTCATCAGCAGAACAGCTTACGATTCTTGCACGACGTAAACTGATCTATCAGAAAAAAGATCAAGACAAGCTGACCGACTCGTCTGAATCTAATCTACCGCATCTGAATGATGAAAAACAACTATTTTATTTCTGCTGACGCGGCACAACTTTATGCGATCGAGGATTATAAAGGTGAGCTAAAAAAACTTAATTTAGAGGAGTTTGGGCAAGTTGTCAAATTCCTTCCGGTTCTCTCTCATGGAAAAGCTACTGTAGAGCGTGCTTTCTCCTCTAACAAAGAAGTCATGGTTGAGAGTCTAACTCAACGTTTATTTATTGGTGGCTCAACGACCTATCTTTGACCCTGTACTGAGTGCAGACGGGTGTTCTTCAAGTTGCCTTTTCCAAAAAGTTGCTGTTATCTGCAGCAGGTGGAAGGCAGAAGGCAGAGATACCATGCTGGCCTTGCCAAGAAAGAAAAGGAATCAAAGCAAAAAGGAGATCCGAAAGAAAGTGGTCACTCCTTGAGGAAAAGTAGAGGCGATTGAAGAGTGTCTGAAAACTTCAGCAGACAGGTATGTAGAGAACGAATTAATTCAAGATGAAAAAAGTGAAAAGTTGAAATTTATTACAAAGTCTGGTGGAATGAGAAGAACTACTGGAGAAAAAGAATAGCCGGCCGATAAGGCCAGCCGTGATATAAAACTTGTGGACAACATCGTCCATATCGATCCAGCACTGAATTCGAAGCCTCACATTAATATTTTGATGATGTTTTCCGAAACAGTGCAGAACAAAGCAGGCCGACTGCGTTGAAATAACAAATTTAAAGCAAGAACGGGCTTCAGACACGCGCTTTCAAGAGCCGTTTTCTTTTTACGCGTAACGCGAAAAACGTGCGAAGGTTTTGCATGTGCCGCGTTAACCATTTACCTCGTAGCTGTACTGTATATGCGATTTTTGCGGAAAACGGCTGTTAACCAAGCGGCAGCTTTTAATTTTCGCATAACCCTAACCCTTTTGCCCCACGGGAGGCCCAAGATAAAGAAAATAAATTATGAATTCGCTTTGAGCAACTCTCAATCCTAGATGGCCCATGTATCTCGAAGAGGCGATCGAATTCAACAGACGTGAAACGAAACTTAAGTAGAACATGATCTATACCTATCCGGCACCAGATTCAACAAATTTCAAAGCTTTACAATGGGCTTTCTTTCCTAATATTTTCACTCTGATGAAGGTTATCGAAGGATTTCAGTCACCACTATTATTAGTGACAACAGCCCGTTTTAGGACTACTCTCACCTCGGGACGATCAGACTACATGTTACTCTCGGGTTCAAAGCCCTCTATAAATTAACGTTTCAGATTACTCTCATTCTTGAATTTCTTCCTCAAAGCCCGTAGTGGAGGGTCTCCATGGGATGGGGGGAAGGGTCACGTTGACCTTTGACGGTTAAATTTTTAGGTCATTTGACGGTTGACGGTTAATGTTTTGGAATGTCGTTTGTAAAACGAGCTAAACGTACGGATTTGGCAGTAATATTTCATAATGACGCGTTTTACACCCGAAAAATTTAGAGAGGTAAATTTCAGCTGCAATTTTATTTTTGCCTCTTAACTTCACAGTTCTAGATGAGCTATAAAGCTCATATAAGTTAGCATACTAGCAGGAATCCTTCTACTAGCTAATTGCCATTTGGTGAGGTACCAAAATAAAATAAATAAAGAAAAAACAACAACAATAAAGCTCAAAAGAAGAAGAAGAAGAAGAAAAAAAAAAAGAAACAGAGACATAGGTAAAAAATTCTAAGGGCTCAGTGACCGGTAGAGTTTTGGTGGCCGATGACAAAAGGACAGACGAAGAAGATCTTACAAACTGAGATTCCTCTCATTGCTGAGCCAAGAATCTCAGGAAATTATTGTAGGAAGAAAATTTGTAAGGAAAACTGTTTGGAACGCGAAACAGTGAAAGTGTGTAAAAGTCGAACTCAGCGGATCAGGTATGGGAAATTAACGCCTTTGGCGAGCCGAGGAAAATGTCGAACCGAGGAAAATATATATCGGATTCATAGCAAAAAAAGCTGACTCTCTTTTGTTAAGGTAGTAAAAAGTTTAATATTCGTGTCAGCGAAAACATTTAATGGCAAGTTAACAGTATTTATTGTATGTATTAGCATATGTTAAGTATTTGATCCCACGTTCGCTGTGAAGCATGTGTAAAACTTATTTTATAAGTGTGTATATTAAACGTTTTGTGACCAAAATGAGGTGGTAATCGGTTTGGGAGTGTTGAACGATCGATCGTATCTGAGGCAACAGATAAATCTAGTAATAATCAAATAACAGTCCTATTCCTATCGATATCAATAGCGATATCACTAAAAACTTTGACCGGAGCAGTTACAGTATTAACCTGATTGCAAGATCTTGTCTAGAAAATTAATGATAATAATATAATAATAATAATAATAATAATAATAATAAGAATAATAATGATGATGATGATGATGATGAGATAATAATTTGTTTCAAGAGCTAAAAAGTCTATATACAATGGAATCTACAATTCTATATTTTTACTGTCTATAACAATAAAATTTTAAATGTAGATACAAAACAAAACATATTAAAAATCTATTGATTTTGATTAAAATAGGTAAGATTTATCTAAACTTAAATATAGCAATAATAATAATAATAATGATACAAATAATAACAATAATCTAAGCACTTTGATCTGAGCGCTTTACAATCATTTTCAAAATTGAGGACCAGTACTAGAATCTAAGTGCTTCTAACTTCTACTATATATCACTAAGATACGTTTAAAATTAGAATTATGTATAATATGTAAATTCTTAAATATAAATGGATAGTCAGACGTCATAGGGCTCCTTATTAAAGCGCGCTGATTTTCAAAAGAATCAACAATAGTTGAGCTATTACGTATTTCATACGGAAGTTCATTCAAGCGTCTGGGTGCCCTTATTGATAATGCTCAAAGACCTTTCGTACTTTGGTTAACTGCTGGTTCCATTAGCTTCGAATTGTCTTTTGCTGAACGCAAGTTCCGCTCCTAGAGCGATAAAACTAAATAAGTTCTTGCAAGTAAGCATGTGCAATTTATTTAATTACTCGTATGTAATTAAATACAGTTAAAAATGATCCTCCGCTCGACTAGGAGCCAGTAAAGTTCCTTTCGTCTATCTGTAAAATGATTACACTTTTTCAATCCAGTAACGACTCCAGCAGCAGTGTTTTGCACATACTGCATTGTAACGATCAAATTCTTTGGTAGACCACTCAGGAGAGAGTTACAATAGCTAATCTTAAAAGTCACAAAGTAAGTGAACCAAGATCGTAATAAACTCACGTTCTATATTTGTCCTAACCTTAGTGATAATTCGCAAGTAATATAATACACCTTTAACAATTTTATCTACTTGTTGTGTTATTGTGAGAATCTTATCAGTGAGTTTACATATGAAAGTCAAATTGGAAATTGGACGAAAATTGGCATGAAATTAGCATGAAATACAGTGTCAAGATAACCCTGATTTTGTACCGTACGGGTTCATTAGTTCCAGCCAACGTTTTCGGACAAGACAGAAACATTACTGCTGTTTTACAAAATTGATTGGTATTATTCGCCAAAAAAGCATTTCTTGCTCAATTTTTTTCCCGGCGAATGCTCCTCAGTGACTTTAGTTCCACTTTCCCTGAGTTCATCATCTATTCGTAAGGGAAAATATGTTAGTCAATCTCAGGCAAAATGATATCTCCTTTTCCATAAACAGAAAAGTGTAAAAAGCCGTAACCAGATATTAAGAGAACCGCTCAAGAGTAGGCACGCCCAAGGAAAGAAAAACTAGTTCCGCAAACTGACAAATAAAAACATCGGCTGAATGAGAGACTAAGAGGATGAGAGACAGAGAGACCAAGTGACTGAGCGACAGGGTGGAAGATGACAGAGCAGCAGACTCAAAGACTCAAAGATCGAGTAACAATGACAGAGCAACAGAGTGACAGAGACAAAGTGACGGAGCCACAGAGCCACAGAGCCACAGAGTGACAGAGCGACATAGTAACAGAGCGACAGGGTGACAGGGTGACAGGGTGACAGGGTGACAGGGTGACAGAGTAACAGAATGACAGAGTGACAGAGAGACAGAGAGAGAGAGCAACAGAGAGACAGAGTGACAGAGTGACGGAGTGACAGAGTGACAGTGTTACAGAGTGACAGAGTGACAGAGTGGACAATGACAGAGTGGCTACTGCTTGTTTACAAAATTGATTGGTAATTTTGCAAAAAAGTATTTCTTGCATAATTTTCAATTAAGGTATTTAAATTAACTGACATAAACTTATAGGAGGAACCCACCTTTAAAATTGAAGTATGCCTTCAAATCAAAAATGCTTTCCTCGAGATCTGTAAATTATAAAGATAACATAATTTTTTATTAAGTAAGTTCTGGACACAATCTTAGAATTTGATCAAGTCATCTACACCACAAGCTGTACTATAATTAATTTGTGTGGTTGAGTTGTTCGCAAACTGATATTCCTCTTGGAAATTAGTAGTCAAAGCACTTTGGATTTGCAGCCCCTAATTTTTCTGTTTGGGTGATAGAAGTCATCGATAACACCCTTATGAGGATCCTTGGAACGCAATTGCACCAACAGACATTTAAAAGGTACACACCATAAATCCGTTCCTCATTTCCATCCTCATCAGGTGAAGATTCCCCATTTTTTTCAACCCTTTGAGAGCTCTTAGGTAGTGATGATTCCATTTTTATTTCTTCAAGGACACTGATCCATTTTTTGCTAGTCACCAGTGCTGCTATTTTCACACGAATATCTCTGTGGGGACCTGACCTAAGTTTAGGAAGCTTTATCGAGGAACAATCCCCTTCTTCCTGGCAACGGTCTTTACGCCCGCTTGGATGCCAATACCAATGACACGCGGCCTTTAATTCCGCTTGAAAATTGTATTCATCTGGTGTGGTGGGATAATGGTCCTTCATGTACACCAGAACTGCTCTCACCAGTGTGCTGAAATCCATGAGGGACATTCCACCGTCACATTTTTCGAGTTTTATTTCCTTCCAATCCAGTTCCTTTTTCAACTGTTCTGTGCTTTTAGCCTATAATTTTAAAAGAGATGAAAGAGTTTGAAACGGAATTCATCTGGAAACAATTAATTACATACATTGTGCAGTTGAGAAGAATGCATGAGAATTATGTATTGATTCAAGAAATTTACACCCAAAATTATGCATATATCCTCACTCCACTCTGAGAATTAGAGTAAAATGTAAATTGTTTCCACCGTTACCCATAGTAAACGTTTGTTTAGAGGCGTCAAGTGTGTTGGTGTCAATATCGACTGTCCTCTTATTTGGCATGACCACAATTATTAATTCTTTGGCAAAATTAGCAAAAGTCTAAATGTTTTGACAAAGTTTAAATATTACGAATCAACTGCAACACTTAAAAGTATCGTTATATTGCATATGATTGTACTCTGTGGGATAATTATAATGTGCTCCTCTATCTTACATTTTCCATGTTCCTTTTCGATGAAATAATAGAGCATTATTGGGAAGGTGTTTTTGGTTGGAAATTCCATGGAAGTACCGAAACTACTTACTTTAGCAGCGCATATTCCGTCGAACACGGAGTGGTTTTCCACTTCAAGTTCATCAGAGTTACTCGGCCAAATATCGGCTTTCCAAAGATGAACTGAGGATTTTTTTTCTAAATTCTCTCTTTGATTGAGAGGATAGTACAGACGAGGCTCTGTAGCCAGCCAGACACGATGAGGCTGCTGGTCAAGCCAGCCACTTTCATGAACCCCGTTCTCTCCTGGAAGAAAATCTAATATTACTTCTCATAAGAGAGGTCTCTGTGAGGGAAAAGAGGCGGACGCTCTAAGATTAACAAATTATCTTGAGACATTATGGAAATGAAGAGCACTCCTATTTCTATAGCTCCAAACATCATGTTGTGGAGAGTTGCCATAAATAGGGTCGGGGGTTTCAGGAAGTTTTTTAAGCTTAGTCATACAATGTGGACATTGGATTGACCTGTTGCAAGACTATGGAACTACAAAGCAATTTTTTGGCCACTGTGGACATCTGCAGTCACAAGTCAGAGTTCCAGGTGAAATTTAGAGTTTGAATTTGGGCTTCTTTCTTGGTGACTACGGGATCAAAGATACAATCAAACCGCTCACTCAGGTCCCAGAAATTCTCGTGCTGTTGCGATGAACTTCTTATCGAAAAACATTCATATATGTCTAAGAAGGGCCTTCACATCGTAGAATGAAGGGTTACTTCAAGCCAATTAGGGTACGGCAACGATCGTAAATTCAAAGGAGTTTCAGTTCGTAGTACACTGGACAAAACTGTTGTGGATTGACATTTTACAATGTAGTAAGAACAAGAAAAACTTAATCAAATTCCTTACATAGAAAATTTATACCAACAGAAATGCATCTAAGGGTTGTAAAAATGGCAGGAAAATAGATGTGTCCGCAAATATCGATGGCACCAAAATTCTTGCATTTCAAAAAAAATGTCTCTTCTTGAGAAATGCTTAAAAATGTCTCCGTTTCTTTTAAAATGCTACAATTACTTTTAAGCTGTGATGCATTTTAAAAGAGAGGCTTTAAATAATCCCTTTTTAATTTTTAGACAAAAGAGGAAGAAAAATCGCATTTAACCTCAAAAAGGTCCAGAAAGCCATTTTCAACACGGTTAGGAACCACAGTGCTCGAACGTATTGCGAGTGGTAAATCCCCCCGAGGGACTAGAAGAGAGGTGTGTGTTTTGAGAATATTTTTAGGGACATCGAGAGTCGATGGACAATCGCAAACAGAATTGTTACCTTTATTTTGACTTTCATTGACTTACCGCAAGTGACTGCTAAAGTGGGTAGATTAGAAAAAGTTGTAAGTTCGAAATTTTCGCTGGAAAGATTACCACAACTTTTAACTTAGAAGACGTAAACCATTAATTATTTAGGTAAACAACGCGTACATGTCGAATTGCAGAACATTTTAAAATGTCTCCTGAAGAATAAGATTTGCTAGAACTTTCACTTTTTTACTGTTTTTCCTTAAATACAACAGCATTCATTTTCCCTGAGTGGCCATCAATTCTCGATATTCTCAGAAACACTATCAACGTTTCATTTAGAATTGCATAGCTAAAGATAAACCCGCGGTCTGATTGGCTATTAAATTGGAATATTTCAATTTCAATTCAAAATTCGGCAGACATTCATTTTCTGTAAATTTGTTCATTCCCAAGTTGACATTTTCGTAGCACGAGTTACATTTTTGTCTACATGATAGCAATAATTATCGCTCGCGACTTACGTAAGCAATATCCCTTCATTCTTCACGCACAAGTGCAATTCCACGCTAAATACCCTCTCTTCGATAGCCGAGCAGAGCGCGATTTTACCTTTAGCTATGCGATTCCAAGTTAAATTTCACCTGAAAAACCGATATCGCACGTTTCGCGAAGCGATGGAATTCACTCATGGATTTCACTCGTTAGGCAATGCACTATTCTGTATTATCAGTCTTCCTGAAATTCAACGTGCTGTTGTAATTTTCTTCAATGCATTATTAATGATCAGTCGTTCAAAAATTAAAGTTACACCATCTAGAACTGTTTTTTCATGAGCGTTCTATCGTTGGTTTAATGTTTTCTTACCTTGCAAACTATAGTCATATTTGCTTGAAAATGAGGGCCCGTCCTTTGTTCCTGCCCTAAAAACGGAGAGCTTCTCTTTCTTGACCTTTGCCATCCCTTTCATGCTTAGAGAATTTAAAAGAAAAGTTTTTAAGTATTTCCGTTGGATAAAAGATTTGATAAGAGTCTAACAAATCCAACTTACGTATATATGCACGATCCTTCGCAGTAAAGCACTATTTGAGCAATAGTGAAAATCAGACCTGAAAAAAATTTCACGCCTGTACGGGATTCGAACCACTGACCTCTGCGATACTAGTGCAGCGCTCTACCAATTGAGCTAACAAGCCAACTGGGAGCAGGCCATCAAATTAATTCGACATAAACCCGTAGATGATAAATCAAACAACAACAAACATATGAAACATATGTATGAACTGCGGTTATGAAACGTATATATGCTGATTTTCACTATTGCTCAAATAGTGCTTTACTGCGAAGGATCGTGCATATATACGTTCATAACCGCAGTTCTTACATATGTTTCATATGTTTGTTGTTGTTAAATCTAACTTACTTTGAAGCGTTCGTGCTGTGTTTAAATAATAAATGAAAGGCGACGAGTTTAAAAATACAACTTTTCGAATTTACAACTATTTGATTGACGTCAGAGTCAAACTTTGTAATTAAAACCTTATGGACTTGAGAAATTTTATCGTAATTGCATGACAATTAAAGTTCCTTCTGGAAGCTTTGTCTTTGACCTATGTATTTGGTGGTGTAACAGCTGGTAACAAAACCAACACAGTACATTGCATGCAAGTCCTTAGCATGAAATACATGATATGATTGATAAGCTTATATGTCAATCTACAAATTTCCATCATGGCTAGAAATGAAGAGACTCTCGTAGACCTTGAAGAAGAAAAGCAGTTCCAGTTTAATTACAGGAAAAAGATAACGAGGAGATTTAAATTCATCAGAAGGGGTAGTGAACGAGAGGCCATTGTTAGGAGACGCATCAGACAGAAGATCAAACCCTTCGATCCAGAGCTATATCAAAAGTTAATTGCGGGAAAGATTAACGAATGGGATATACAGAACGATTTTTGGTACTCTCGGGAGGACGAAAGGACCATTTTACCACATTTGCCCGGTAAAGATGGAGTTTTTCATGTATTACCGATCTAAATGGATTTTCCTCGAGATCACAGAGATCTCGGAGATTATCTATGGTTGCAATGAGGTTTTTTTCCTAAAATACGTATCTACAAGATAATTAGACAAGTTAAATAGTTACTAATCGAAATTGAGGTCCTCATATTTTGTGAATTTCGCTCATTTTAGGCTTGGTTCGATGTTCTAAAACTATTTCGTGCTTGAGCAGACATTACAACTCAATATTTCATCCACGTATGTGCGTGCTTATTTAGTCTTGCAGCTGTTGTAACGGGAAAATTCATAACCTGACGAGGGAATTCCGCGTTTTATTATCCAACTATACTTCGTAGAGTACAAATATCACGCGGTATTTGTACTCTAGAGTACCGGTTAAACAGGTTTTCTCGCATCGCACAAGCGAAGAATTGAATTGCAGTTACGAAAAAAATGGCGGACAATTTGAATCATATTTCCGACGACGAAAAGTCAGAATGGCTGGCAAATACACATCCAAGTTTATTAGATGAATCGAACGAAGAAAAACAGCTAGACGACCTGGAAATTTCTTCATTTATTGAAGAAAATAGAAACGGCAACACGACAACGCGCCAATAATTCCATTCCGCTTCGCATACTTCTGTCACGCAGTCCCCATAAATAAATATCGGCCGGCGAAATTCGCCCGCACTGAAATAACAGTTTGGCGTGTTGGATAATAAATAACTTATTACACGTTTTGTTGTGTAATATCGCTGAGTATTTTTACTCTTTATTTGTATTTTGACTCGCCCTACGGACTCGTCAAAATACGGCACAACTCGTAAAAATACTCAGCGATACTACACAACAAAACGTCTAATAAGATATATATGTATATGTGCACGATCCTTCGCAGTGAAGCACTATTTAAGCAATAGTGAAAAACAGACCTGAAAAAAATTCAGGCCTGTACGGGATTCGAACCACCGACCTCTGCGATACTAGTGCAGCGCTCTACCAATTGAGCTAACAAGCCAACTGGGGGCAGGCCATCAAATTAATTCGACATAAACCCGTAAGATGATAAATCAAACAACAAACATATGAAATACATATATTTGAACTGCGGTTATGAAACGTATATGTGCACGATCCTTCGCAGTGAAGCACTATTTAAGCAATAGTGAAAAACAGACCTGAAAAAAATTCAGGCCTGTACGGGATTCGAACCACTGACCTCTGCGATACTAGTGCAGCGCTCTACCAATTGAGCTAACAAACCAACTGGGAGCAGGCCATCAAATTAATTCGACATAAACCCGTAAGATGATAAATCAAACAACAAACATATGAAATACATATATATGAACTGCGGTTATGAAACGTTATGAAAAGATATATATATTGCCTACGAAAACCGAAATCGTCAGATACAATGAATATATGAAGTTCATATATTTGAACTGCGGTATTAAATATGTATGATGTACGATCCTTCGCAGTAGATAGCGCTATTTATGCAATAGCGAAATTCAGACCTGAATAAAATCAGGCCTGTACGGGTTTATTACGAATCAACGGGTTTATTACGAATCAACTTAACGGCCTGCTCCCAGTTGGCTTGTTAGCTCAATTGGTAGAGCGCTGCACTAGTATCGCAGAGGTCAGTGGTTCGAATCTCGTACAGGCCTGATTTTTTTCAGGTCTGAATTTCGCTATTGCATAAATAGCGCTATCTACTGCGAAGGATCGTACATCATACATAATTCAACTTTATTTTGAAAAGGAAGGACAGGTTGATAATTTATCATAAAAATTAGGTTTCCAGGTCAAAGTAACTTAGTAACCAAAATAACACGCAGCATGCAGCATGTACGTCTTTGCCGAGAATATGGCTGCATGAAAAGAGCGCCACCTTGAAACATCTTGTGTACTCACTCACTTCTTGGGGCAGATATGCATATTTGAGTTTGCCCAAGAAAGTGAGTGATAATTCTTTTCAATTCAAGCCCATTTTGAAAACGAAGGACAGTTTGATAAGTAAAATATCATAAACATTAGGTTTCCAGGTTAAACTAACCTAGTGACCAAAATAACACGCAGCATGCAGCGTGCACGTATTTACCAGGAATGTAGCTGCTTAGGAAAAGAACGCTCGAGTTCATCACATTTCGTGAAATTTCGTACATGCAAGAATTGTTTTGATGTTAACTCTGTCTTATTTGTTTTACCCAGAGACAATCCAGTTCATTAATTTTCACAACCTCGTATGCGCGCGCTTGATTTGTCTTGTAATATTCGTGTATTTTTTGTTGGCCCTAAACAGCTAAAGTAAATAGATCTGCAGCAGCCGTATTTCTTATGCAAAACTATTTTTTTAAAGCAAAACATTTCAACATTTGAATGTTTCAGTTTTCGACTTGTTGAATCGAAATTACAGGAATTCAAAGGAGGAAGTCAAAACAATCCGTAATTCCGCGTAATAAACCAATCATAGCGCACTTTTAATCGACCACAAACCCAGCAACCATGCATGCAAAAGAACATATTTACCCTGATTAAGTTAGGTGATAAACCCGCGCAGAATGAATAGCGTTTATTTCAACAACCGTTATAGATAAGTTCTGCCATCGATAGGCCTCTTGTTGTTTTCGTTCATTCCCATTGGTGACTTGACTGCACTTAATGGCTCAAGGTATATTCCAGTCAAGTTACTTAAAATGAATTGAGCATTTTCATCAGGAGTATTTCCTAAGAATGATTTTCGTGAAATAAAATTCAAAATATAGTTTGCCAAATGATTGTGGTTACTCGCTTTGATCTATTACTATTTTTACTCTCCATAGGTTTAAGTACTTTTACCAATATAAGAGACATGCCACCCTTTTTAAGAGAGAGACCTGAAGAGTTGTGGCAGCTGGACAGAAACAGTCCTTTTCCTGAAGAAGTAGATATAGTTGTCTTCGAAGATCAGTGGTGGAAAGGATACATAAAGCCAAAGGGAGACCTTGGTACCTCTGTTACAAGGGATAATCTAATTGAGGTAAATCCCATGTTTTTTTTTTTATCAATTATTCTGAAAAATTCAATTCAAATGGAAGTAGGTATGTATAAAACTTCAATGTTTTTCTAAACAGAAAAAAGCAAATTTATTTTTGATAATTTAAGGCGGCTCAATACTCACAGCTTTTCTCAGAACTTGAAAGAAAAACGAATACTGTCATGTTTCTCGCAACTCATTTACTTTTCCTTTGGCTTACCGACTGCGTTTTTGGGTAATATAGATTTAAAAACAACGTTGAAGGTGTAGTGGGGCTTTTTTGTTACTATGGTTCTGTGAAAGGAAGTCTAACCTAAACACACACTAGCATAAAGTAGATCTTTTTTTTTATGTCACTTTCGTTTTTCGTCTTCTATTTAGTATCTTTTGCGCTAAAAGGCTCCGTAAATTCAGGCAAGTTTAGGAGGTTTGAGCTCCGCGCCTATTCTGTTTTGCGCCAGCTAAGATGTGATAACACATACATATGCTTGTGGTCCAGTCCAAGGTAAAGCATAACAACTCATCTTCAACTTGATGCTTTTCCAATCTTATTTTTTCCAGATGCTGAGCTGCCTTCCCTGGAAGAAGTATTCTGAATAACCAGGGGCTAGCCACAAACCGAAAAAAAAAGAATCCCTTAGAAGCCGAATATAAGTAGTAAAATTAGATATTCGATTTTGGGTAGTTATCTAGATAGACAAAAGTAATTATCCGCAAATGCACAATAGGGAAAAACATCGTTGTTTCATTTAAATTCAAATGTTCCAAATTGTTGATCTGGTAATTTAAAAGAAGGGCTGTAGCTTGTGTTACTACTGGTAATCATATTATGGACTGCACTTCAATTTGCCCTGAGACGAAACTTTGGAAGCTTACATTATTCTATATTTCACAATTGCGAGAAAAAGTGTGAACAAATATCGAGAGATCAAAGAGCTAATGGTTTTTCCTTTGGTCCGCCTCAGGACAAAAACGAGCAAGATACGATTCCTTTACATTATAAAGGATAGATATGTTTTTCTCTGGATTCACGATCAATGTTTGATTGGTTGTTCGATTGTTCACAATGCATCAAACAAGATTATTATGTTATCGCTTGGTTAGTTCATGGGCTATCATCAGTTCAATTAAGCGGGAGGTATTTCACTGATTGGCCCCTGAATTGTTTGAAATGAAATCTTTTTGAACTCAGGAATAAAAATAAATTTTATTATATTCCTTTATAGCGTTACAAGCACAGCTTGCTTTCTTTCCCAGTTCTCCAAATAAACAAGTCATTCTTGATTCTTAATAAAGCAAACATTTTGCCATGTAATAAATCCTTTCTTAACCATGCTCGTTCGGTCAAGGTGGCTAGATATTGACGTCAAACTCGGTCAGTAGGAGGTATTCTTACCTCGATAAAAATATGACCATATTTAGTCAGACTTTGTCTCAAAGGTATAAAGGCTTATTTTGGTTAAATGTATTAATCATTCTTTTAAAACAGATTTTCAAAATAAAATTATTTGGTAGATCAAAGAACTTCCCCTGCACCTGCCTCTTATACATAGATGAAACAACTCTGTTTATGCGATTCCCTCAATGTATACTTATATCAACATTTTTCGGATTTATTCGTCAGAGGTGCATCGAAAACTAGAAAGCAAAGTGAGAATAAAGCAAAAGGAAGGCTGGCAAAGCGAACAAGTAGAAAAATAGAAAATTAACTGACCATCAAATGAAAGCCTTGGATAACCAAGGGATTACGATCGAAATTCAATCCAAACAAAAAATACTGAGAGTATTTCAATCCGGTGACTTTGAGAAATATAAACATTACAGAACAAAATTTGTTCTCTGATTCGCTTAAGCAAGTAAAACTATTATCATGAACTTTTCAAAAACAACTTAAACGATATGCGGAAAACATGGCAAGATATAAATGCGCTACTCAATCGTCGCAAAAGAAACCTTAAGCCAATCAATAAGCTTAAGGATCCACAAAGCAATAATAGAGTTATCAATGACACATTGCGTATACCCAACATTTTAAATAAGTATTTCTCATCTGTTCGTATAAATTTAGCAACCAAACTGCCCTAAGCAGAGCATCCTTACATGGACTATCTCTACGTATGATGCACGATCCTCGCAGTAGATAGCGCTATTTAAGCGAAAATCAGACCTGAAAAAAATCAGGCCTGTACGGGACTCGAACCACTGACTTCTGCGATACTAGTGCAGCGCTCTACCAATTGAGCTAACAAGCCAACTGGGAGCAGGCCGTTAAGTTGACTCGTAATAAACCCGTGAAAGTGATAAATGAGATACAATGAATATATGACGATCATATATTTTGAACTGCGGTATTAGATACGTATGATGTGTGCGATTATCGGAGGCGAAAGAAAGAGTGGAGGCCAAGTATATATTTAAAGCTATATATTTAATGGGCAGAGGAGCTCACAAGAGCAAGGCCTGAGGTCAACTGAACTGTTGCATAATCACATCACGATAGTTATAAGTCGAGCGCGGCTGGTAGGTAAGAGGATTAAGGGCTAATCCCACATCCCCCTTTCTAGACATTTCGATACTGTAAGAATGTCTCTGTGCAAAGTCTTCTAATAATGGAAAGCGAGTCCATTAAGTAATTTGATCATGAAACTAATAGCAAATGTTCATTCAGTCCTAATCAAAACCTAATCTCTTGGGCGGGTTGACCTTTCTTCCGGAACGAGTAGTGGTTCTAGGAACGGGAACTGGAATGGAAGACTTTTGGGCAGACAGAAAAGCTTCGTTCTTCTCTGCCGGAATAGGTGGCTGATCCTTGGAAGTTTCAGGAGGATCAGGTGGAGGGCTTTCCGTTGTGTACTTTGCTTCTTTAGGATTTGGATTGAGTTGACGTCTGTTTCTTCTAACAGTTGCGTTGCTATCAGTGTCGAGGTAGTAGGAACGTGGCTGTGGTGTTTTGGATACTACTACCGCGTTCTCTTTGCGATCAGGGATGTAAACACGATCGCCTGGCGACAGATTACTAAGCTCTTTAACTGCATGTCGTCGGTTGTACTCTTTCATTTGCTCAGTCTTCCTCTTGGCTTCCTTTTCACGCAATGTCGTTAACTCTGGCCATTGCGGTGTTAGTTTAGACGGAGTAGCTGGAAGGGTGGTGCGTAGTCGCCGTCCCATGCATAGTTCGGCTGGGCTGAATCCGTTTTCCAGTGGAGTAGCTCTGTAAGCGAGTAGTGCTTCATACGGATCGTCAGATTTTGTAAGGAGGTTTTTAGTTGTTTGCACCATGCGTTCAGCTTCTCCGTTGCTTTGGGGGTATTTTGGACTGCTTGTAATGTGTGTGAATCCCCATTTTTCTGCAAATTTGGTGAATTCCGCTGAGGAATACTACGGTCCGTTATCGGAGATCACGGTTTCTGGAATTCCATGGCCCGCGAAAATCGCTTTTAGGTGATTGATTACTTCTTGAGAGGTGGCTTTTCGAAGTACTCCAATCTTGCAATACCGCGAGAAGTAATCTACCACGAGGACAAATTCCTGTCCTTTCCATTCGAATAGATCGGATCCTACTTTTTGGAATGGACGCTCAGGTAACTGTGTAGGAATCATGGGCTCTGCACGATTAGATTTCGTCTTGATACAAGTACGGCATTCCCTGACAAGATCTTCTATCTGCTTGCTGAGATTCGGCCACCAGACACCACTTTTCGCTCTTTCACGGAATTTCTGGATGCCTTGATGACCTGTGTGTATCTTGTCTAATACATCGAGTCTTAACACTGAGGGAATTATGACTCTGTCGTCTTTCATTAGGATTCCCTGCTGAACTGTGATTTCTGCCCTGTACTGCCAGTACGGTTGGAGTGAACAATTCAAGTGATGTTTCTCTGGCCAGCCTTCACTGCAGAACAGCTTAAGCTTTGAACAGACTTCGTCTTCTTCCTGATGAAGGCGTATTTCTTGCAAGCGGCGCTCTGTAGTTGGCAGGCATTCTACTATGTGTGAGACATAGAGGTTTAAATCTTCGTTAAGTTTCTTCTCGTCTTTCGTGAGACTTCGGTGAAGTGGTGCTCTTGATAAGGTATCAGCTGTGGTGAGGTCTTTTCCGGGTACATGGACTATTTGGTACGAGTAGCGCATAAGTCGCATCCGGAACCTTTGAATACGTGGTGGCATGTCCTGGAGACATTTTGATCCTAGTAACGGCACCAACGGTTTGTGATCCGTTTCGATAAGGAACTCTTTACCGAGGACAAAGTCGGCAAACTTTTCACAAGCCCAAGTAGTTGCGAGTGCTTCTTTCTCTATCTGAGCGTATCTTTGTTCAGTAGACGTCATAGAGCGCGAAGCGTAGGCGATTGGCTTCTTTAAGTCATCTTCTTGGACTTGTAAGAGGACTGCTCCTAATCCATACGACGACGCGTCTGCAGATATAATAGTTTCTTTATTGGAGCAGTAATGAGCGAGAACTGGCGCTTGAGTCATTTCTTTCTTCAAGCGAGTGAAAGATTCTTCTTGAGCTTGACTCCAGTGCCATTCGTTCTTGCTTGAAAGAAGATCGCGAAGAGGCATAGTCTTCTCAGACAGATTTTCGATGAACTTTTGTTGGTGGTTGATCATTCCCAGGAATCTCTGTAGTTCTGCAACATTTTGCGGTTTCTCCATCTTTTCAATAGCTGCAGTCTTGTCTGGATCGGGGCCTATTCCTTGAGCGCTGAGACTATGGCCCGCGAACTTCAATTGTTTCCTTGAAAATTCGCACTTCTCTGGGTTCAAGGTGATTCTTGCTCTGATCAATCTTGTTAAAACTGCGTCAAGTCGTTCATCATGTTGTTTTTGCGTCTTTCCATGCACGAGGATGTCATCCATAATGCATATGACTCCTTCTAAACCTTCTAGCTCGTTTAGCATTCTCTTTTGGAATCGTTCTGGTGCTGATTTCAAACCGAAGGGGAGTCGCTGAAAACAATATCTGCCAAAGGGAGTCAGAAATGTGGTCAGGAGTTGAGAGTTTTCTGCTAGCTTCTCCTGCCAAAAACCGGAATTTGCGTCAATTTTTGTGAACACTGTGAACTCTCCAATTTCACCTAGCAAGGCTTCAATCTTTGGAAGTGGATACGTTTCACGGCAAACGTTTTCATTGAGCTTTGTCAGATCCACACATATTCGGATTTTCCCGTTTGGTTTAGGTACTGTCACCATTCCAGCGCACCAATTTGTAGGCTTGTCAACCTTTCTGATTACTCCCAGCTTCTCCATTCGGGCAAGCTCTTCCTTTACTTTGCTTTTCATTGGTAATGGAACACGTCTTGGGGTCATGATGGCAAACGGTTGAGCGTCTGACTTCAACTTGATTTCATATTCTCCCTCAAGTTCTCCCAGTCCATGGAACAGTTGAGGATATTTCGCTTTAATACTTTCTTCGTAGGTTTGACTTTGGATTTCATTGATTCGAGCCAATAGATTTAGCTTTTGAATCGCTGGCTGCCCCAGAAGAGGCTCTTTTAGGCCTTTAACAACGTAAATATCTTCGGTCACGCACTTTTCTCCCAGGGATAAAGTGTCACGAATTGTCCCTATTACACAGAGACCCTTGTGATCCGCTCCAGAGTCTTTTGGAGGTGTAATGTAGTTTTCCTAAGTTGCATTGGCGAAAGACTTCTTCAGAAATAACTGTGACATCTGCGCCGGTATCAATCTTGAAATTTACTTCGGAGTTTCCTATCGATAGATTTGTACGCCATTTCTCCGATGTTTCGATTGTGTTGACGACTTCGTTGACGGTCATTACAGAGATATCATCTTCTTCCGAATCATCATTAACTCTATGGACTTGTTTTGAGGATTTGCAGACCTTGGAATAATGACCCTTTTTGTTGCATGCATTGCAGGTAGCATCTTTGGCTGGGCAACGCTGAGGAGGGTGACCTGGCTGAGCTCCACATCTGTAGCACGATTTTTTTCTTTGCTTTCGAAGAAACTCCATAATGCTTGGGTTTTGGACTTCGACGTTTGTTTTCTGGAACTTTCCTGTCTTGTATTGCCGATATGTCAGCGGCACTTGAGGGGTTTTGAAGAATTTGATCATGATGTTTCGTGATTTCGGCGGATTTAACTTCTTTAATTACCTGATCCAGAGTTAAATTGTCATTTGCCATCAATCGACGCCTGAGATGAGAATCACGCAAACCAGCAATTATTTGAGTGTGCACCATTTGGTCACGAAGGTCCCCAAAAGAGCAGAGGTGGGCTCTTCTCTGAAGATCTTCAATGAAGGTGAGGACAGATTCTTTGTCTTGCTGAAAGCGTCTTACGAACTGTGTTCTCTCGAAGACTAAAGCAACTTTTCCTTTAAAATGATCTTTGAATTTTTGTTTGACATTTGCGTACTGGATATCTTCACCTGACAGTTTGAAACTATCATAGATGTCGGCGGCATTATTTCCCATCACGTAAATAAGCGTATTAATGCGCACTTTATCTGACAGCCCATCACGTTCCGTAGCTGCTTCAAATAACTCGTAGCGCTTTATCCAGTGGTCCCAATCGTCTGTTTTGGGATCAAACTTAGCCGGAGGAGGAATATTGAAATTTGCTGCGGCCATTTTTACGCTTCCACTTTGTGGGTTATCCGTCTGTAATGAAGCCGTCGAAGAACTCGGTTCCACTGGGTCTGTGGGTGGTGACGTGACTGGCGTGCTTGATTCCTCGAATATTTCTTCGTTTGGATCTTGAGCGTTTGAATTCATTCACGCGATGTGAAATGAGGTCGGAAACAACTTTCTTTTCCGCTACTTCTTGTTCCTGCTGTAGGATCCAACTCCTGACACCATGTGCGATTATCGGAGGCGAAAGAAAGAGTGGAGGCCAAGTATATATTTAAAGCTATATATTTAATGGGCAGAGGAGCTCACAAGAGCAAGGCCTGAGGTCAACTGAACTGTTGCATAATCACATCAGGATATTTATAAGTCGAGCGCGGTTGGTAGGTAAGAGGATTAAGGGCTAATCCCACATGATGCACGATCCTCGCAGTAGATAGCGCTATTTAAGCAATAGCGAAAATCAGATCTGAAAAAAATCAGGCCTGTACGGGACTCGAACCACTGATCTCTGCGATACTAGTGCAGCGCTCTACCAATTGAGCTAACAAGCCAACTGGGCCGTTAAGTTGACTCGTAATAAACCCGTGAAAGTGATAAATGAGATACAATGAATATATGAAGATCATACATTTTGAACTGCGGTATTAGATACGTATGATGCACGATCCTCGCAGTAGATAGCGCTATTTAAGCAATATGAACGACAGGCCATTGTTAGGAGAGACAATGAATATATGATCTTCATATATTCATTGTATCTCATTTATCACTTTCACAGGTTTATTACGAGTCAACTTAACGGCCTGCTCCCAGTTGGCTTGTTAGCTCAATTGGTAGAGCGCTGCACTAGTATTGCAGAGGTCAGTGGTTCGAGTCCCGTACAGGCCTGATTTTTTTCAGGTCTGATTTTCGCTATTGCTTAAATAGCGCTATCTACTGCGAGGATCGTGCATCATGCGTATCTGATACCGCAGTTCAAAATATATGATCTTCATATATTCATTGTATCTCATGGACTATCTCTGTAACTCCAAATCACCTGACACCTCATTCTTCTTCAAACCTGTTACTCCACATGAAGTGAAGCTTGAAATTTTATCAATACACAACAATAAATCATCTGGCCTTTATTCTTGTCCTATACAACTTCTTAAACGCTCTTGTGACATAATATCTCCTGTCCTTGCAAATTTTCTCAACAAGTCTGTCAGTCTAGGGGCATACCCCTCTAAACTGAAAATGTTCAAAGTTATACCCGTCTACAAAGCTGATGATGAAACAGATGCCTGCAACTATAGACCGATTTCATTACTGTCAAACTTCAACAGGATTTTTAGAAAATTATGTACAACAGAATAAAAGTTTTCATACAAAATCACCAACTATTATCTTCATCCCAATACGGTTTTCACCAAGCGCATTCAAATAAACATGCTTTACTTGACATGGTGGAATCCATCCGTACCAATATGGATAAAAGACTTTTTTCTTGAGGGGTGTTCATCGACCTTAAGTAAGCTTTTGACACGGTGGAACATAAAATATTACTTCATAAACTTTATTATTACGGCTTTCGAGGAGTTGTCAATCAGTGTTTTCCTCATTTTTAACAAATCGTACTAACTGTACATGTAAGTCTAACTGTACATGTAATCAATGTGGAATGGAATTCGTGTGAGAGGAGTGCCATCCTTTTGAGATCGAAAAGGGAAAACACTCTAGAGTCTCTGTTAAAAAAAAATGCTAACAAGGGGAAACACGTAGAAATAAAAAATTTATCAATTATAATTGGAAGTAAATTCAAGGAAAAAATAACGCGACATAACTCCTTCAATGCGTAAATAAACATATTTTTGTTGAAAAACTAAATTACAGGAGAAGAGCTTTCTGAAACTCGCTTACTGCAAAGTCACATTTTTTTGAATAATATAACTGTTATTCAACAACGAAATGTTTTTGTTAGTGGTGCACCATGCTGTCGCGGTTTGACAGTTCTTGGTCACCAGTAGGCGAGTTCTCGAAAGTAGAAACCACAGAACTGATGACAAAATTGAACATTCTCTCGAATTCGCCTGGAAGTTGTTGTTCATGACGCCATAAATGATGGGGTTGATGGCGCTGCTAAGAAACCACAGACAACTGACAAAGAAAAAGACCTAAGATACAAAAAAGGGAGTTAATGGAAGATCTATAGTCTGATTCAGTTGCTAATTCTCTCCTCTGTTGCTGTGAATTTATTTCTGTGTAAAGTACTCGGGAGAATGTGATGTTTCATTAAAGTAACGCCATCGAGCTCTAAGGTGCAGTTCTATCGATATATTTCAAGAGGATTACAGGAGGATGGGTTTTGAAAAGGCAAGGATGGATGACGTTAACATTTTGTCGAAGGGTGAAACCCATGACAATGTAACATTCAGCAATAGTCAGAGTTTTTATTTAATGAATTCATTGAATCTGAAATATCACGCTTAATTAATTACGTCCAGTTTGAAATCACCGGTGATCCTCGCAATCAGACTGGCTCTCATATGTGCGATTTATACACGAATTGCACCATTGCCTAAGGAATTAAAAAAACAAACAGAGAAACAAACAAATAACAAAGAAAAAAAAAAAAAAAAAAGGGGAAAGAAGAAAGTAAGCGCTTTGCCTGCCTTGATGATCGTGAGCTGGAAGGCTTCATCAAGGGAACCCAAGCAGGGATGAAAAAATGCAAAAAAATGCGCGGGAAACATTTTCCAACGAAATTTTTGGATTAAGTACTGCAATCAAATCCTTTAGAATATATTATTTATCATCTTTTATTACAACATGTTCACGAAAACGCACACCTTACCATGAGCCACAGTCTCTATTTGTCCCCAAGCAAAGATCACACAGGCGATCGGTTTTAAAAGGTAATATTTACAACATATGGCCAGAAATATTTACACTTTTTACACCATGCAATAAATTCCAAAACTGTAAACAACATTATCAAAATTTACGCTAACTACGTTGTGGCAAAAAGGTCGACTTCAAAGTGATACTCGCTTTTGAACATCCACTGCCCAGAACTTGGCGTTGAACTTATTCGAGGTGGCAGATAATTAAGTGTCTAGGAATAAATCTTTTGTAAGAATTATTTGAAAATTATGCTTTTGACAACTTAAACTCGAGGAAAAACGATATCAAAATTACACAATGTAATTATGACTTGTTCCAAAGAAATAATTTTAATAAAATGATAGAACTTAGAAAAAAGAAGGATCCTAACATATGTGCTAACATATGTGCTACAACAGCTGATTTGAACAACATTGTCCTTAAACATATTTCAAACCGAGTATATGCTCAGACGTAGTCAGTGAATGAACTTTTGGTGAAAAAGTTGTTATGGGGAATTACGTTTCATCGGTAAACCTTTCTGCATGATTTTCACTGGTTTCCGAATGACTTAGCTTCAAATGGACCGGCCAGCCGGCATCTTGGATAACAAAGGAACCTCTGGTGCTTGGATCTGGGTCTGCCCTTTGGTTAGTTCATCGTCTATTTTTTAGGAGAGATACTTTGTTAGTTATTCTCAAGCAAAATGATATTTTCCGTTTCTATCAAAAGTTAAAGGGTACTTGGTAATCGGGATGGCCAGACAGATAGATAGACTCAGAAACTCACGGTCTGAGTGACTGACCGACTGACTGGTAGACTGACTGACTGACTGACTGTCTAATATGCTCACAGACCGCCATGAATTACTGCCCCCCTCCCCATTCGCAAAGTTGATGATAAACCAAGCTATAAACACTAACTTTTTCTTGGATTTTGCCGACCAAGATAATAAGATATAATAGAAATAACTTGATAAGTGGCTCACCGGTAAAACTGAAGTACGTCTTCAATTCAAAAACACTTTCCTCAAGATCTATAAAGGGATTGAAAAAATGATAAGCTTGTCATAACTAACAGAAAACAAGGACAGGTTATTTTTGATTATCTCTGCTAAAAAAGCTATTTACGATTGAATTCGTACTTTGGGTCGTTTAAAATGGTTAATGTGTGAGAAATAGGCGGGCGAAGCAGTATGAAATCGGCTTTAGGCGGTTTATACTTGTTTTTGCTGTCTGGATGTAGCAGCCACGGACGATGTTCTCATGACGTCCTATTGAATGCAATTGAACAGAAAAATTTGTTTATTACTTTACACTAAACGTATATATTCTATAAGCTACACACCATCAAACAGTTCGTTCTTTCTATCCTCGTCAGTTGAATATTCCTCATCTTCTTCAATCCTGAGATTGTGTAAATGAAGTGACGATTCCTTTAATTCTTGCAAGTCACGAACCCATTTCTTGCAAGTATCCAGTGCTGCTATCTTCACACGCAGATCTTTGTGGGGACCCAAAACGGGTTCTGGATGCTTAGTTTCCGACGATAAATGTCCGTCTTTATTAAACAGGCTTTGTTCGCTCCCTGGGTGCCAGTACCAATGACTTGCGGCTTTTAATTCAGCTTGAAAGTTGAATTCATCAGGTGTGGTTGGATAATGATTTTTCATGTACACCAAAACGGCTCTCACGAGTGTGCCGAAATCCATCAGGGACATTCCACCTTTGCATTTTTCGAGTTTCGTTATGTTCCAGGTAACGTTTTTCTTCAATTGCTCTCCACTCTTAACATATAATTATAAAAGGCACAAAAAGAGTTTAGGACAGACTGCAGTTGGAAATAGAATTGTCATTAAGGAGCATCTCGTCAAAATACATGTGTTGATTCGATAAAGAGATTTCTTGTATGCCTGTGTTGTACTGTGGTTAGAATAAAAGGATACTCAGTTGACTAGCGAATGGACAACAACTTCCACGTAACTTTCCCACCTTAAAATACCTCAGAAAGTTTTAGCGTTGGGGGAAAAAAAGTACATTGGATATGACCCTAACTTGTGGCCTTGCGACCGCGCTATCAAAATAGGATATATACTTACTTTCATCACGTAGATTCCTCTAAACTTTGAGTGCCCTTCGGAGTTGGCTGAAATATTTGCTTTCCATAAAAAAACTTCTGTTTCTTGTTTCGATTTTTCTCTTTGGTGAAGAGGATAATATAGCGCAGGATTTGTAACCAGCCAAACTGAAAGGCGATTAATCATCGGTTAACTTTTGGCACTGGCGGTTATTGGTAAAGCCATGGAGGCTCATTACAACGTCTAGAAGAAAACGCTATCCTTGCCGATTTTGTTGTTGTTGTTTTCTGTAATCTTAACGATGGTTACAGGGAAACGGTTTAAGCGAGGGTGCGTTCTGTAGCCATTTGTGATAACCGCCACATTTTGTAATACCTGTCAATCGCATTTTGTAAATACACTTTATGCACTTTGTGATGTATCAAAAAGCTTTCGCTCTTTGTATGAAAAGATAGTCGCGTTTTTTTCAATAAAGTAAGTTATCGCATGTGGACTTCTGTTCCTTTACAAATAAGCCTGACACATCAATACTTTCACCGCCTCAATTGAGTTACTATGTACCTTCCGTGTTGGTGTCTTCTGTCCACGAAGAGGTGAATGATGGACCATCTGCCGTCCCTGCCCTGAAAACGGCAAGGTTCCTTCTCATGACATATGCCATTGTAGCTCGCTGATGCACACTAGAAAACAAAACTTTAAACTCAATTGGGTTCACTATCTTTTGTGATGCAAGAGAATCGATGTTGACTGGTGTAAACTTTCCAAAACTTTTAGCACTCTTTAACTTTACCTCTAAATGCCTAACTGTTAGTGTATCTCGATACATATTATCCAATCTTCTATCGGTTACATTTTCAATTTACCAGTACCTATTTGTAATTGCATATTAATTTAATTTTTATTGCGTTTGACGTTTGAAGAACACATACCACTCGTGTCACTTCGTTATGGATGCACTCTAGTCTCAGGGTTTGGGCGACATCTTGGACTGGCTTACCTCTCACTTCGGTTTCATGCAAGAGCTTTGAATCCCGCTGACCGAGTGAATTCTAGCTAATTGACCCGTTCCAGTCTGGATGCAATGTGATTTTCAGGGTTTGGGTGCATGCAAGCTTCTTAATGAATTGAAACCTAGTGAACTATTTTACAGGGCCGTAGCTAGCATGCGCCAAGACGAGGCAATTGCCTCGTCTTGATTTTGACCTTTTTTTTTTGCACCAGTATCGCTCGGCAATAAAAAAGTGAACTTCCACACTTGCCCAAGATTGACTTTTCTAAAGAAAAGTGCCACAGAAAATGCTTGAAAGAGCATTTCTGAGCCTCTATATTTCAAAATTTTCTGGGGTAGGCATGTCAGACCCGAAACTTGCTTCGTCTTGTTCTGAAGTCTGGCTACGGCCCTGTTTTAAAACTCAAAGACTGAATTGTGGACTTCGAAAAAACCACTAATCGAACAAATACCACAACCAACTAAAGGCATTCCTTTCGTTAAGTACCTGGAAAATACTTCTGGTGGCCCTTTAAAAGTGTTCCTGAAAAAATTATCAATTAAGAACATTAACTTTCGTAAATTTCACGCCTCGAACTCAGTTGCTTAACTGATTAAGTAATTCGCTGAGTGCCAATTCGTTGTTCGCTGATGTGCCTTTAGATTAACCAGCCAGAAAATTGAAAGTCGTCAGTATGCCTTTGGTAAGTGCATCTACTTTTATTCATTCGTGTTAAGATACAAAGTCTAAGAAATGTTCTGCTTTATAATGGTTACTGAAGTAACTAGAACTCGAAAGAGGATAATCCTTCCAGAAAGGATTCGATCATAACCATGATTGTTTTCAGGTATCAACAGAACTTCGTGAATTTGATTTAAAAAAAAAGTAAAAAGTAAGTAACTAATTACACTTAGCTTCAAGCTACTTTCCAGGAGGCCCCCAATAAACAACAGAAACAAATAATTAAATAGTACTCCTGGGTTCAACTGCTTACTATAGATAGAAGAGGTTTATTTCCCTTTTTTATTGAGAGCAGCATTAAATTAATTACCATATTACTGAAACCTTATTCAGGCCACAAGTTTTAGAATCGTGTTTATTTTAGGTACTCTCGACCACTATATCGGTTGATATGTTGGTGGAGAGTCGGTCGACACTCGGTCGACACTCGGTCGACACTCGGTCGACACTCGATCGACTCTTGGTCGACAGTCGGTCGATAGTTGGCCGATACTCGCTCGAGACTCGGTCGAGTGTCGGTCGCTATAATGGCCGACATGCATTTCGGCCGACATATGAAACGATTATCGACCGAGTATTGACCATTCATTGACCGACTGCCCACCGAGAGTCGACCGTGAGTCGACCGCGAGTTGACTGAGTGTTGACCGAGTGTTGACCGAGTGTCGACCGAGTGTCGACCGAGTGTCGACCGACATATTGACCGACTTATTGGTCGGGTATCGACCGCCTCTAGACCGATACATCAATCGCAATTTTGAATATCCAACCGAAAATATGAGGCTGACATTGATACAGTAACGGAAAAAGAAATTTTCCTTTGATGATTTGCAATCTACTTGGCGTTTGTGTAAAGCGATCTTTGACTATATGCAAATCAACCCAACACACCGAAGCTATTGAAAAAAAAATTCATAGAATAGATTTCATATCCAGACCGTCCAGCTAAATTGTACCAAAATTTCAGGACGAAAGTCTTGCTTGTGATCCTGAGCATGTTTTTCTAGGCTCCTCCTGGGTATAAGATTCTTTCGCTTTCACTATTAATCTAGAACAAAGAGAAAAGAGAATTCAAAACACAAGAGCTGAGAGAAATGATATTTGAAAGTGTAGTGTGATCGTCTGGGTGAGTGTAGTCCTGAGAAGGACTGTTGTCGGTGGCAGTGACTGACGTTTCGACAACCTGTGCGGAAGTCATCATCAGAGTCAAGTGAATAGTTGTTGTCAGTAGAATGTTCTTATTTCAGTTCGTGTAAAATGATTGGTCAGTTTTGCCGTGATGTTATTGACTGTAAGACTCAAGTGGCGTAAGTCGGTCGTGATTGGTCTGTTTCGATCCATGGGTAAAGTTAATGAATAAAGGCTACAAGTAGTTTCTAAAGAAACTGTGGTGCTGCGTCGGTGGCGATAACAAGGTAATTGGTTATATCAACTCAGTTGAAATTGTAAATGGGCCACCGTAATGAATGAAAAAGCTGACGTTTCGAGCGTTAGCCCTTCGCTCTGACGAAGGGCTAACGCTCGAAACGTCAGCTTTTTTATTCATTGCGGTGGCCAATTAGCAATTTCAACTGATAACCAAATTACGTGGGTAAAGTTAGGTCGTTCTGTTCGGTTCGTTTGTAATGTTTATGTCGTCAATGAGTCGTTTGTATGGAGCCAGTAGTAGTTGATACTTGTTTAGGGGAGTCTGTTCTAAGTTAGAAAACCAGCTTCCAGAGTAAAAAGAATTTTGTAAACAAACTTTGCCTATAGAAAAGGAGTTCGTTCTTGAAAAGAAACGCCCGATTGGACTTATACTTCAAGATAATACTACCATCAGTTCTATACGGACTAGTTGTTTGGGGCGGCTGCCCTAATGCAGAACTTCTACATTCGCTAGAAGTACTTCACCATAGGGCGGCCAGAATTATATACAACTTGCCACG
The DNA here is from genome assembly GCF_964205215.1 of Stylophora pistillata. NCBI lineage: Eukaryota > Metazoa > Cnidaria > Anthozoa > Scleractinia > Pocilloporidae > Stylophora > Stylophora pistillata. The sequence goes on from NC_142524.1 coordinate 29,996,761, forward strand.
AGACATTCCCACTAAGGAAGTTTACCGACATTCGAACTGGAATACTTTAACCCTCTCTTAGAAAACTTCGATTAATTAAACTACTCCATAGCGTGTTTATAGGTGAAGCACCCACGTCTCTGTCATACTTAACAAGCAAACCATGTACTACATACAATTTTCGAAGGAGTAATAGTATAATCGTCCCGCGTTTTAACTCGCAGTTTCTTAAAAACTCCATTAGCCATAGAGGCGCAACACTCTGGAACGCTGTCTCGAAAAATTTCACAAACCAGTTTTCAGTTTTTTATCGCAAAGTAAAGAAGGACTCTTATTTTAAAGATCTCGATTTTAGCGCACAGTCGGTCCAGTCACTACCCAGGCACTACCAAGATTTTAAATACTTTTAACTATTTTAATGTTTTAGACGCTGTAGTCAATTTACATAGAGATAAATGATCTAAATCATTTTTATTATTCTTACTGTAATATTTTTATTTAATATTGTTATTGTAATCATATTTACACGACCCCACAAGCTCCCAGCTTTAAACCTCATCGTGTTTAAATAAAGGATATGATTGATAGAGAGTCGTTGAAAGTAGTCAGTGCTGTAGGTTAGGCATTGCGCAGTCCCAGTCAATATTGTGGTTCATAAGTCAATGATGTTCAGCATTGTGATTGTTCACATCACCTTTCTTCGTCGCCCGTCTGTGTTCAGTCAGTCTTGTTGCGAGGCTTCTGCCAGTCTCACCGATGTAGGAGGCTTGGCAGTCGGAGCAACTGATCTTATAAATCGTTCCCTGTCTGTTCCTCGGCTCGTCCTTGTCTTTAACGTTGGTTGGTAACTGACGTAGTGTGGTGATGGGTTTGTGGGTGACGCAGATATTGATGGGTTGCAAGATGTGCGAGATGTTTTCAAACATGCCCACTGTTTACCATCCAAAGCCAAAAATAAACTAATTTTCATCAAACACCATTAGGGAAACGCATAGGCGTGTTAAATTTCCGCCCTCAATAGAAATATTTTTAATTGCATACTCAGACTCAGAATAGGCAACGAGGCTTCTTACAAAAATATTTTGAGCATTTGTAGAACTTCTTATAAATGGAGATTGAGTTCTTTCCGAAGATTAACACCGTACACTGTTGATACGAGTCATGAAGATATCCGTTTCCATGTGACAATAATCCTTGATGCTTTAGCGCTCTATATCGCCAATGAACACTTGCCACGAAATCATATGCAAGCAGTTAATAAGATCGACAACGTGTCACCATTAGTAATAAACAACTCTTGTAAATTATGCTAACTTCCATTTCGATTTTCTAAAGTATTTTATCACCACATATCCCGCTCCAGTTTCAACGCAATGGCCGTTTATTTCAAGCTCCCCTACATTGGGATCAATCTTTTCATAGCTTAATATGGCGACACGACAAAAGAATGATTGTAAGGTTGAGGAGTAGAGGTCCCGCTAAAGATAATACTGCATTTTCTGAGGTATAACTGTCGTTATACTATTTCCAAAGTATCATGCCGAAATTAATTGATTTCTTTATCCATCGTCTTTCGACTGAAATTGTGCTCGCAATTAAAAAGTAAACAAGAAGACTGAGAACTAAATAAGGTTTGTCCGTTTTCCTTGGGGTTAATATCTTCACTTGTTTACCATCCATAGCCAAGACTAAAATAATTTTTATTGAACCATGATTATGAAATCGCACAAACACCATTAGGAAAATGCATAGCCTTGTCAAATTTCCCCCTCTATGGTAATTTCTTTAATTGCCAGAAGGATCAAAATATTAAAATCTTCCCTTACTGTTAAATTGCTCTCAAAATATTTTCAGTTTCTGCTCTAATTTTCTATCGGGTTTGATCTTATTCGTCGGATCTTGTTATTTTGATCTCTTCATTAAAGAACTTTGCTACAAGTTGGCAAATCCCTTTATACAGAGACAAAACCACTTTTGAACCGTCTAAAATGAAGTTTGATCGTCAGAGAATACTGAAAATGTCAGACTTCTTTTCTGTAATTTTTCAAGTGCGCCTCACTTCTGAGAATCAAATTCAGCTTTCTCGTGCAAAAGCGACTTCAAAACATTTTAAAACTACCCTTTTATTTGTTTTATTATTTTTTTTTTTTTTGTATTTGCAACGCAATTTAATGGACTTAGAGTGTATAGCGCCTGAATGTCTGATTGAGAGGTTAAATTTATCTTTTCCATCATGGCAGGAAAAAGACAAATCCTCAAACTCCTTAAAGAAGGAGACTGGTTTTCGTTTAACTACAGCCAAAAGATATCCAAGAGATGGCAATTTATTAGAGGTGGAAATGAACGAATGGCCATTGTCAGGAAGGTAGTTAAGCGCAAGATTAAGCCGTTCGACGATGATCACTATGCAAAGTTACTAGCAGGAGAGATCGATGAGGAGAACCTCAAATGCGATTTTTGGTATTATGAGCATAGCAAACTTATTGTACCAGATGTCTTAGGTAGGAAAGAACTATCGTTGTCGAAGTGTGCATGATATTTCGTTTGGTTTGATAAATAGTAAGGCGGACATTAAAGTAAGTTCTTGGTTAACAGAGGTAAAAACATGTTAAGTCGTTTTAAAGGTAATCATTTGTGAGCAACGAGGCTTATTCTTAAAAGATCCTGAGAATTCGTAGAACTACTTATTAATCGATATGAGGTCCTCACGAAGACTAGGAACGTATATCGTTGATGCAATTCAAGAAGATTGTCGTTTCTGTGCGTTAATAATCCGTCTTGCCCTAGAATCTGCCTTTGAAAGTGCGCTGTAAATCGCCAAACAAAACTGCTACAAAATAATAAGTTACAAACTCATGATATAGACAATGCTTCGCCATCAGTAATTTACAACTCTAGTAAACTTTGCTAACTTCCATTCCGTCTTCCTAAAGTATTTTATCACCCCATATCCCGCTCCGGTATCAACACAATGGCCGTTTATTTCAAGCTCCCCTACATTGGGATCAATCTTTTCACAACGTAATTTGGCGACACAAAAAAATGTTTCCAAGGTTGAGCAGTAGAGGTCCTGCTAATAATTAATAAACATATTCTTAGGTGCACCTGTCGATGTATTATTTCCGTAATATCATGCCGAAATTTATTTATTTTTTGATCCACAGACTCTTGACTAAAATTGTGCTCCCAATTAAAAAGAAAACAAGAAAACTGAAAACTGAATCAGGTTTTTTTTTCTACAAATCCTTTCTGTTCCTCTATGAGGTTAATATCTTCAGTTGTTTACCATCCACGGGCCGAATATGATATTTTTCATTTAACTATGATCAAGTATCACAAATATTATTATGGAAATGGTTAACTCTGTCAAATTAGCCTCGCTTCCATGGCAATTATTTTTAATTGCAGCTCAGTGGGCTCAAATTTTCAGTTTCTGCTTTAATTTTTGTTATCGTTGAGAAGTAGAGGTCCTGCTTAGGATTATTTTAGAAAATCCTAGGAATACTTGTTGATGTAACTTTTCCAAAATATATTTGCAACTTGTGCTAAATACATGTAGTTATTCTTTCTGATTTGTTACTACTGCCCTTCATAACAGGTTTAAGTACCTTTACCGATAGAAAACGGTTGCCGCCCTCTCTAACAATTGAACCTGAAAGGCTATGGCAGCTGGACCCTGAGAGTCGCTTTCGAGAAGAGTTAGAAATATTTGTGCCTCGAGACCGTGACTTTAAAGGATATGTAAGGATAAAGAGTGGTACTCAAGTCAAAAAGGACAAATTAATCGAGGTAAAGTCCGCCGTGATCTGATTAAAACATTTTGTTATTTTAGTTGGTGCGTAAAAAGACGTGTTTTGTTATGAGAAGAGATCTGTATCCATATTCTCAACTGGAGAAGTAACTTTTCTTTAAACTACCCTATTCTAGCAACGAGGACCCTTTCGATAGTAAATTATTACTTGATTCTCATTGGCTAAGGGCGCATCGTTTGATTTTGTTGGTTTCTCTCGCAAACCCGGTTTTGGAAACATTGTTTGCGTGTAATGGCTGTTTAGAAAAATTTTGGACGCTTAATATTTTTACGCTGTGATGGCAATGCCAGGTTCAACTAAAAAAGCCTTTCCGGACACTGGTTACGAACCTCATCGATATAGTATTTCCCCTCGGTAGATAGCATAGCAAACTCTTGTAAACACATTGCCGTTTTCATGTGCAATCTTAAAAAGTTCAAGTGAAATGAATTCTTGATTTCCCTCTAGTTCACAAGGTTTTATGTCATTTTTCGTAGCTGATTAGAGCGTTTTTCACTTAGCGCACATCAAATTAAACTTTTCTACTGAAATGATTACGTTGAGGCATATTTTCCGGATTTCTCTCTATTCTGTTTAACGCCAGCCAAGATAAGATAAAATACTCATCTATAAATCTGTTCCCGTTTAAGAGCATGTCTCACCTCTCACCCAATAACTTTTCAATCCTCTTTCCTTTAGATGCTAGGCTGCCTTCCCTGGAGGAAATGCACTAAGGAACTTATGGAAAACCCGGCTACCAAACTGAAGACCTTCAATCAAGAGTGGTCGCATTGAATCTAATAATTGGCATGGCAATCAAAAGAGAAATGAGCAATATCGAAACTCTTCTCAAAAGTAACATGATTTTAATTAGTCTTAGAAGTGTATCACATGATGAAAGATATGGTTTTTTTCCGGCGCGAGGCTGTGCAGGCATGACCTTTGTCTCAGGATTCATAAGTGGATGAAAACGAAGGTATATCGAGTTGTCGAAGAACCAATTCCTTCCCTCCTTATGCTTTTCATCATACAAGCTATCAAGATACGATTCCTATTAATTAGTTGAATTACTATTAACTCCTATTAATTAGTTGAACTGAAATCCTACAGATTCCTACCAAAGGAGTAGTGACATTACCTTGTAAATGTGAAGGCAACATTTTTCAAGTAAGTTTCCATGTAGTTTGAAATAGAAGCTCCTACTGTCCTTGGTGCCCAAACCTGCAAAGACCTTGGTCTTCTTGCCCGTGTGCATCTACTTCAGCAACAAAGCCTCTCAGAGTGTCCAGAGGGAATGAGGCAAAAAATGTATGAACAATACTCCGATCTATTTCAAGGCCTAGGTTGCCTTACAGGTGAACACACAATCAAAGTTCATTCAGACATGTCTCCTGCGATACATTCACCACGAAAAGTGCCTGTTTCGCTCAAAGAGAAAATCAAAGAGGAGCTTCATAAGATGGAGAAGGCAGAAGAAGTAGTTAAGCAGAAAGAGCCAACGGACTGGGTAAATAGTATGGTAGCAGTCGTAAAACCCAACAAGCTTCGCATATGCATTGATGAGCGAGATTTAAACGAAGCAACTAGGAGGGAACACTTTCCAATGACTACCATAGAAGAAGTTGTTGCTGATATGCCTCGAGCAAAAGCGTTTTCAGTCCTTGATGCCACCTCAGGATATTGGCAAGTGAAATTAGATGAAGCTAGCTCAAAAATTTGCACATTCAATACACCGTTTGGAAGATATCGCTTTACAAGATTACCATTTGAACTAAAGTCAGCCCCTGAAGCATTTCCGAGTCACATGTCAAAGCTGTTTACAGACGGTGAAAGGAGTAAAAAAGTGATTGTTGATAATCTCCGGATATGGGGTGAAGGTGATGAAGAACACGATGCAAGACTAAAAAAAGTGTTAACAAGAGCAAGAGAAGTCAATCTAAAGTTCAATGCGAAGAAATGCAAAATTAAGCAAGCAGGAGTTCCCTATGTTGGTCACGTCCTAAGTAAAGATGGTTTTAAACCGGATTCAGAAAAGATAAGAGCGGTTAAAGAAATGAAACCTCCAGAGAACGTCAAGGAACTAAAACATTCCTCGGATTTATCCAGTATCTTGGAAAGTTCATGCCAAACTTGGCCATTGAAAGTGCTCCATCAAGAGAATTATTAGAAAAAAATGTTGCATGGCACTGGAGTCACGAACAAGAGGAAAGCTTTCAGAAGCAAAAGCAAATGGCCTCCTCAACACCAATCCTTGGTTATCATGATCCAAGTAAGCCATTATGTCTCTCTGTAGATGCAAGTTTTAAAGGGCTAGGTGCTGTCCTTTTACAGGATGAGAAGCCCCTAGCTTATGCATCTAGAGCCCTCACACCAACCCAGCAGCTATATGCACAGATTGAAAAGAAAACCCCAGCAATCGTGTATGGAGTGCAGAACTTTTATCAGTACATCTATGGAAGAACAAAAAATGTTGAGACAGACCACAAGCCATTCAGCAATACATCTTAAACAAGCCCTTGCATGAAGCACCAGTAAGGCTGCAGAAGATGACACTGACATTGCAGCGATATGATTTGAAAGTGAAATATGTATCAGGATCTGAACTCTCTTTTGTAGATGCACTTAGCAGAGCATACTTGGAAGAGACTAAAGAAAGCCTCATCCCAGATATAGAAGTTAATGAAGTTCAGCTAACAGCGCACCTTCCCATCTTACAAGAAAGGTACAGTGAATTCCAGCAAGCTACTGCAGCTAATCCAACCTTTCAAGCCTTAAGCACAGTTCTTCGAAGTGGATGGCCATATCGCAAATAGGAGCTACCTTTAACTTTCCACGAGTATTGGCCGTGCAAAGATGAAATCTCAGAAACTGATGGGTTTTTATTCAAAGCACAGAAGCTTATTGTTCCTCTGAGCAAGAGAAAAGAAATGTTAGAGCTCATTCACGAGTCACACCAAGGCATAGTGAAATGCAAGCAGCGAGCCGGAGACATTCTATTTTGGCTGGGGATGTCATCTCAAATTGAAGAGAAAGTGTCAGTGTTCCTTATGTGCCCGGTTCCAGAGAGCTCAACCAAGAGAACAAATGATAATTCAAAACCTCCCAGACAGAATGCGGTCGGAAGTTGGAGCTGACCTGTTTAGAGTATAATTCGATTGATTACCTACTGTGCGTAGATTTCAATTCTAAGTGGATTGAACTTGCTAAGCTCGACAACTTAACCAGCGGCATCGGACGAATCAATTTGCTCGGTATGGGATACCTGATGAGCTTATCAGTGACAATGGACCCCAATATGCCAGCTCAACATTTTCTGATTTCAGTAAGAGTTATGATTTTGTCGATACTACATCAAGTCCTCACTTCCCTCAAGCAAATGGTGAAGCTGAAAGGGCACTTCAGACCATCAAGAATCTCCTCAAGAAAGCACAAGATCCTTACAAGGCATTGCTGAACTATAGAAACACTCCTTTGGATGGTATAAACCTATCACCTGCTCAGCTACTCATGAGTAGAAGATTAAAAAACCTCCCTACCAACAATGGTTGATTTGCTTACACCCCCACGATCACATGAAATTCAGCAACACTTTCAAAAGAGAAAAGAGAGAGAGAAGTCCTATTACGACCAACACAGTAGAAAAGAGTTGCCCCCTTAATTCCAGGTAGCAAGGTGTCCATGCATGATGAGAATGAATGGATCGAAGCTACTGGCGTAAACAAGCATCACACACCAAGGTCGTACATAGCTCAGACATCTAATCGTAAATTCTCCCGAAGAAATCGACGCCATCTTTGCGCGAGAGTTTCACAAGTAAGGAATAAAGAGACTGATGCAACACAGATCGCACAACCTAAAAAAGGTACTCTACTTACTCCGACGGGAATTCAAAGCAAACCTTGTGGACTAGGAGCAAGTACAGATCATGGTCCATAAGCAGAAATTCCTACCCGGTCAGCACGGGTGGTCAAGCAACCCAAACACCTGAAAGACTATGAGCTGTGACTTTTGTTATAAACTTTAAGTGAACGATGTTGTTTTTTTTTTTATTGAGCTTTCTCCATTTGTTGCATACAGTTGCTTACAGTTTGTCACATTAGTTTCATTGTTTATTAAAAAAAGGGACATGTCATGTATGCTATCAAAAAAGTATTATTAGCATCATGGGATGCAATAAACCACGAGGTTTTGGAATTCAATATGGCTGTTGTGTGATACAGTACATAACAGAAAATGTTCTTTATGTTAGCTACTCTACCTTCCTATCCTTTTGAACGTTTTGTTTGTTCGAGTGTTTATAAAACGCTACACAGGATAATAATGACATTTAAGAGATAATATTTCGTCAGACACCAACTCAACGATGCAAAGGCTGAATTTGATCAAATATATAAACAAAACGTCAAAAAGACCAGAGAAGTTTCCCGGCCTGGGAGGCCAAAACATCGATGAAAGAAATATGTTTTGAAGATCCCCTCAGTGTATCTACTTTTTTTACATTCGTCTGTCAGAAATTCTGATATACACGTCTAGAGTATCTGAAAAACAACTATGAAGAGAGTGTAAAGTAAGTGAAAGCGCTGAATGGTCCTCCAAACTGAGTGAATAAGTAGATAAAAAGAAATAAAATTCATTTTTAATTGAAACAATGAAAGCAAAAAACATAGGTAAAGAGCATTTGTTTGCTTCCTTGTAGGAGTAGATCTAATTTAATGGCGCGCAGCACCTTATGGGTAAGAATTCCAGCAGCTTCTTCATGTAAGAACCATGGGTTATAGGTGATATCAAATCAATTTGCAGGAAACTGCTTGTTTATGAATACACATTTAATTTTCAAGAGGTAGCTGTTTCTGATTGTAACCTTCGTAGGTTTAAACAACACTGTTTGAAAAACATCCTTATTGAAAATCTGACCAATGGGGAATTTTTTCCCTCTGTCGGCGTGCTTTCTACTAAACTGTGATTGAAAGATCTAGAGGTGCAACGAAACCTTTAAAAGAATTGCTTATAAGGAGAATCTTAATTCAATTTAGGAGGATTTCCATGCGGAGTAACTTTGACGAATGACGGGTAAACACCATTCCGATTTAATGGTTGACGTTTACGTTTTAGGCCATTTGACGTTCAAAAGGAAGATACTTCGTCTATTAATCAGAATCGGTATTGAGTTATTCATTTTTCAATTTGAATCGTAAATTAAATTCAGACATATCCAGTCTTTCTCTCACAACATACATGGTGTCAAGAGGAATTGTAAGACCTTTAACAATGATTACTTTTCAGTTTGAAGCAAGACCTTTATTCTGAATTCTTAAGGTGCGAACAACATTGGCAGATCCTCTTGCCCTGACTATGGTCACATGACGGGGAAGTTAATATTCTGCTAATACAAGAAACCAACATGATACAATCTGATAAAAGCAGAGTTTCTTTGAAGACTTATCCCCTTAATCCATTAAAACCATGCTCTCTATATATTTCACTCTTTCGTCCTTCTTTTTCTCTGTTTTTAGGTACACTTTCATATAACATTTAGTGAATACATTGGCCTGTGCTGTAAACAAGATGCTTATCTGAACCGGTTCAATTTGGCGATCAAAAACACTACAACATTTGAGATCGCTTTCATATCGTAATTCCTTCCCTGATTGTCACCACCGGTGACAAGGCTAAAACTGCACAGGGCCCATCCAGACAACTCTTCTTTTTCGGGAAATTGCCCCCGAAGGTTTTTTCAACTTGTGCTCAAATTTTTTTAATAGCAAGTGCAACCGTTTAGCGTCATTCAAATCCCTATTTTTCTCCGCAACGTGTTTTGAAACAGATTTACAGAGGTTTATTGTGCGAGCTTGGGCTACCTGTGGTGGTAAAATAGGCTCAAGTGGTTATACGTGAAAGATCTATAAACCATTCGGCGGTTAATATTTTGCAGCGTTTTTGATGGTTGACGGTACTAGACTATCCTCTATTCTAATGTCAGTAGAAGCTTGGTACCGGTGCACACAAGTGCCTGGTGAGACTGTATTCCCAGTACTAAATGAGAGTATAAATTGGCAAATAGCGAAAAGATTTGAATATTTTTGTTGTTAACACTTTACATGTTTTCAAAAACAGTACATCTACTTTAAGTGTGATACACCGATTTAGAAGAGTTTGTTCTTTGTGGGTTTTTTACGTTTCTTTTTCCTTGGTCCCATTTGTAATTCATCCTCTTCCTTGTTTTTCCTTTTGAGACGCACGCTTTTCCCTGATCTTCCTTTCAGTAATGTTTCTTCCTTGTGATGCAACTCTCCATTCCGACGTAAAGCATTGGGCACCCCTTTGGAAGCGTTGTCCTGTATAAATCAAATACAAAAAGAGGTGAACCCTCATTTTTCGAGCGTGTACCTTAAGAGGTTCTGAAAGGGTGTTAAGAAGCCAAATACTGAAAGGAAAGTACATGTAACATTTGGAAAAGATCACTTTCCCAAAGATTTACTGATATTTTTCTAATAATTATACTACAAGAAAACAATTTTTTTCGCATTTAAAAGGTTGACGGGTGGAACGGTAGAATGGTGGAACGGTAAAATGGTGGAACGGTACAATGGTGGAACGGCCAATGGTGGAACGGCACAATGGTGGAACGGTGGAATGGCGGAACATCCGACAACGCGGAATGCCTCGTTGTATGAAACAAAAGTCTCACAAAAGTGGAATTGTAACGAAATAAGAAAACAATTTATTTTTAACAGGCAATTTAAAAAAAGCATTGCTTAATCATTATAGGAGCTTAGCGACGGATAGATCGACATAGGAGTAGTGAGGTTCTTGAGCTTACCCCTATAATTTATCATAGCTATTACTATTCTTATCAATATCATTATTGCTGATATGATTATTTGTTACCATTTAAGTATTGATTGAGTGTCAGTTAGTCTCTATATTCGTGAATCGTCTTCCTCCTGTGTCCTGTGGACAGGGTATTCATAAATATGTGGGATGCGGCAAGTTTTCTGTTTTTCATGAATACAAATCTTCTTCAACATTACCTCCTGACATCATTATTATACAACCTTTAGTTCTTTTTAATGCTATAGAAATTGTGTTATATCAGTAGCCACGTGCAGTTTTATAATATCTATTTCTTAACTTCTGAACTATTACACTGTAGGATGGAATAATCCTTATAAGTGAGCTGCTGAAAAGACTAAGTAGCAGGAAAAGAAGTCAAGGAAATTACAGGCCGAAACAAGGCATCAACCTATGTCTCCTGTACATGTTGAACGCAGTTATTAACTCTCTAGCAGATCATTAAAGCATCATTAAACCCATTTCACCATCAATTAGAGGCGAGGCTCAGACTTACTCACACAAGATTCTCGTTTTTAAAAGCTGATCTCGATTGAAACCAAAGTTTCTTTCCTTCCAAGTTTTACCTAGAACTATTATGATTGCTCCAAATTATTGTTCATTACAGCTTACTGTCAACCGCAGTCTCAATGTTTTATAAGCTTTCTCTTTTTAAAACGATTTAGGAAATATGTGAAGGGTAATGCATTACTCATTTTTCTTACATTAGAAAATCCAAGGACAGGATCCTTTTTTTGCCAAACTTAAGGACTCTGTCTCGAAAGAACAACGAACCGACGCTATTTATTCTATTCTGTGCAATGACTGTGTTCACAAGTATATCGGATAGACGAAATGTCAGTTTGGTACACACTTGAAAGCGAATTAATAAGCGGTCCTCTTTCGTAAAATAGAAAAATTCGGTTATGTCGGAGCACACATGCCTAACTAAACATACAATTGGGTGGGATAATTCTAAAACTATCACCACTTGTTGACGTTACCACCAGCGCCTTTGTTTGGAAGCTTGGCATATGAACTCTGCGCGCCCCTTTAAATCGTGATGATGGCTGCTTACTACCTGGCGCCTATTTACACCTCGTCAGAAAAAAAGAACAGTTAAATGGTGAGCATATATAAGGACCTCTTGTTGCAACGATCTGATCACCCTTGATGAGGATACTAGACAGCAATGTCGAAACTTTGGGATCGGCGAATTGGAATTTCTCCGGTTCCTTTCGTTAAATCCTTAAACCAGAGTAGCATTAAACCATGTCTGATAGATAATCTTTTTCAGAAAATTTGTGAGTAAGTGTTAGAAGGATAAAAATTTTAACAGGCCTCATGTCACTCATCTCACCTTGGTGGATTTAATTTCCGTTGTGTTATCCTCATCCTCCGTTACTTGCTGCTCACAAGAGTATTCCTCGCTCTCTGTTTCATCATCTTCCAGCTCTGAGGACAGATGAGCTCCATGTTATTTAAAAGTTGCATGCCATCCATGATCGAATATGAGACCCTTTTATGTATGACAATGACTGATAACAAAAAGTAAGATAAATTCAAAGATGACACACAAGGCAGCGTAATGGATACCAGCAGCTACCTTATCGATGCTTTTACTGACTGTTTCGTTATCTGCTCTTGCCCTTATTTAGATGGCAGTTTGAAAACTCCTCAGTAACATTTCGGTAACATTTGGGGAGTAAAATTACGACCTCAAAAGAATAACTAGGCCAAGTCATCAATGATTTCCATTTTTTTACGCGAATAATTTGCGCATTCATTATGTATCTCTACTACTGTTTTCAGAACTTTTAAAGTGAAATGTAAGGCTATCTATGGAGCCAATTTTTGCTGAAGTTACTCAGGAGCAGTGAATGACTGCTGATGTATGTCCAGATGGTTCTCTTTTACGTGTTTTTAAATCTGAGATTGACCGTGAGTTGATAAGGCAGTAAACTTTTGTTCAATAAGTCTCTAAGCTTCTGTGTTATAAATCAAGGAAAATTCACTGTCTGATTTTTTTTTTAACCTTAAGACCCAAGGTAGGAAATTTTATTTTCATAAGTTCTGGACTCACGAAGTACATTTTTTTTGGCTTTATTAACTCATAAAAAAATCTCGAATTTTTGTGGATTTTTATCGAACAGGGTGTCTTTGAACTCGCCCGTGCAGGTGCCGAGTTGAATGTGTTTGTAAATAGGCTAGTTTTGAGGTATAATATTTAGATTATTATTCGTCTAGTTATAGCTGATGATTCTTAGATTATCCTATTTAATATTCAACGATTCTAAAATTATCTTTTTAATATTGTAACTTGAGATCTGTACTTTTATCTTGAGAGAATAAAGATTATTATTATTATTAATGCTGATCAATCAAGGTATTACACGTGACTATGTTTGTAAACTTATCATTCGTAAAATTCCTGCTAGATATGAACCAAGGTCCAATGAAAAGAATTTACTGAAGGTCCCCAATGACAGGATGCTACCTACACTTTAGGAGCAAGGGCATTTTCCCCCGCATCTCTGTATCTTTGAAAAAATTTACCAAGCGACATCACTGGCCTGGAGTTTTTTCCATACTTTTAATAGTAAATAATAAATAAACTTAGGACTTACCTTTCAGAAATGCTTGTCACCTCATTAGTTTAGACAATAAAGAAATTGGTAAAATATTTATTCGTAATTAATAAAATCTGATGATGATGGCAGATTCTTCGTAGTCCGAAGATCAGTGGGAAGAAGGTCCTTGTTGGGAGTGGCATACCCTCTGCTGACTGAAGAGTCCAATTCTGGATCTGCACATTCTTGAGCAGGTGGGATAGGGGAAGGACTGATCACTGCGGGACTTTGCTGGATTGGCCGGCTCCTTTCGACGCTTGCATTTCTCCTTAGCAGCGTTCACTCTGAAGTCCTCGAACTGCTGAGCTAAACTTTTGGGTGGTTAACCCCCATTCGTCGCTGTCTGATACGAGTGACTGCCAGTCTTTGTGGTTCACACCAGTCTGTGCCAGCTGTCACTTCAGCTGGTCCTTGTAATGCTGGCGTGGAGCGCCTCTGTCATGCTTGCCTTTGCTAAGTTCTCCATAGATCACAGCTTTGGGCATCCTGGTGTCGTCCATGCGTGAGCATTGGCCGGCCCAGCGGAGATGTTGCTGTGGCAGCATAGCCTTGACGCTTGGCAGTTCAGCTGTATGTGCTTTCGGCACAGCACCCACGTTTCCGCAGCATACAGAAGAGTGCTCATGACGACTGCCACGTACACTCTGACTTTGATCATCAGGTAAGGTGAATGGTTCCGGCACACGCTGCACTACAGGCGACCAAAAAAAGTGCTGGCTTCGGCGAGACGGTGGTCCACGTTATTGGTGATCGAGGTGTTATTAGAGACGACACCGCCAAGGAATGTAAACTGCTCCACCGTGTTGATTAGGTGGCTGTTAGTGGTGATTTGGGCTGGGCTGTTCACTGTGTGCAGGAAATTCTGGTGTAGGAGCTCTGTTTTCTCCTGGCTAATGGTCAGAGCGAATGCCCGAGCAACCTCTACGAATTAGTCAACCACTGTTTAGAGGGCGTCCTCTGTGTATGCCAGAAGCGTACAGTCGTTGGAGAAGAGCAGCTCGGGGATCAGCTCCTCGATTTTCTTAGTTCGTGCGATAAAGTGATTCGCTTTGGAACCTGATGTCAGTAGCGTGGAGCCATCGGACGCGTACAGAGGAGCCTGGACCGGATGCGTTGGGTCGAAGCACAGAGCTTCACAGAAGGCGTCCGAGTTACCAATGTCGACCTAGCGAGAACTTAGTATTTTCAGCCAAACCGAGCCATCATTTGCTGTGAATCTTTCTGAGCCTAGACTGTACATTACTGCACGCATTCCTATATAGTGCCTTGGTAGCGTGGTCATCCTGCCTGGAGAGGAGCTTTGTATGACAGGAGCGTTTGGCCGGGAGAAGCTTTTAGATTTCGGTATTATTATCGTCCAGCCAGTCTCTGTGCTTTAAGGTGGAGCAGTTTCCTGGAGATTGGTTTTCAACTGCTGCCACCGATGCTCGAGATCTGTTTCCTGGACCTGGACTGGCAGTTCCACTTTTTCTTATTTAGCCTGGAGCTTATCTTCGGACTCAATTGTTGTCGCCAGCAGCTTGTTGGTGTCAAGCGTCTTCATTTATGCCCCTCTTTTCCTCACAGGCTTGATTTTGAGTCCAACTTTAGTCCAAACCAGCCTGTGGTCTGTGTTACAGTCTGCAGTGGGCATGACTCCGGTGTCTAGCATGTCACGATGGTCCTTTTGGCGCATAAGGACGTAGTCCAAGAGGTGCCAATGTTTTGAACTTGAGTGTCGGCAGGGCGTCTTGAATCTGGCCTTTTGCTGGAACATGGAGTTTGTGATTATCAGTCCCTTCTCTGTACACAGCTCTAGCAACATGTGCCCGTTGGCGCTGCAGTTGGCGACTCCCTGGCGTCCTAGGACTCCTGGCCAGACAGTGTGGTCTTGTCCCACTCTAGCGTAAAATTCCCTTGTCCCCGCTTTTCACTTTCCAGGGAAGGGACCTTAAAGTGCCCTTGAGACGAAAATTGACCATTTCAATTTTGGCTAATTTGTTTACAGAATGTTGAATGGGTCAAGTTAAAACCCTTTTCGCCATTAAAAACTCAAAACAAACCTTCGATGACCAATTTTTACCGTTTCGAAGTCGTCCAAAAATCTTCCGCCATTATTAAAAACATGTTCCAGCCGAGCCCGCAATTTTACAGCAGAAAACGTCATCATCACGTCAAAGGCTCAACAAACTTATGCTTTGCTTTTTCACAACTCTTTTTCTTCGCTGCACAGAGAATCAAATATATTACTTTTTTGAGAACTTTTTAGTTGTTAGTCATGAAATGTGGACTTTCTCAGACGATGAATTGTCCCAGAAATCATATGAAGCTTCTGAGGACAGTTTTGCGCCGGAAAACGATGAAGTTTTGCCATGAGAATAAAGGTAAAGACAGAACAGCACGGACCTCCGATGTGGCTTTTGTGGTTGCGTCGCTTTATCGCCTTAAAATTGTATTTTTGCTTGTGGAAGGGAATTATCCCTTATCGTAAGAGATGATCGGATGATATCTAAAAATTGCTTTCGGCAATGGCTGATTGTGTACCAACGCAGATACTACGAGTTTGTGAAAGTCATTTCTAAGACAAACCATTAAGGTATTTGGGTCGATGCATTTGTTCGATGATCCTGCGTGTTTTTCTACTATCGTTACTTTGAGAAGTTCGAAGAGAACTCTGTTGTCGAGTTTCACTTTGGCCCCCTTGTTGTTTAGTGGCTTCTGTGACGTTTAGAGCAAAGTTTTTTTCAACTCTCTTAGAGCCGTGACCTCATTGCGTTACAAAGTGTTGTTTGGCTTAGATACAGTAATCTCTGCAAGTTGTTGCGACAATTTTCCACGTAGCTCTGAAGGGTAATGGATGACTGAACTGGTGGGATTCAGTTTGATATGAAACGGAAGTGGTCCTATGTATTGTCCATGAAAGGTGTAGAGGGGGGCGCATTCGTCTTGGGATTAAATCTCGCAAGAGTTGGCCTGATCTTACTTTCGTTTGTCTTGGGTGTTAAGATGAATTTGAGACCCTTTGATAGCACGCTGACTTGGCTGTCATATGGTTGATAGTTTGAGAGATTTTTAAGAATTTTTCATTTTTCTCCGTTTCTTTAGCTGCAACCCTACAAATTAAAGCGTTTCTACGTTCTATGTGTCTTAAGCTGTTTGTTATGCTTTCGCTGACGTTAAAGCCAGCCTTTTTAAGAATCAGAGAACACATTTATATTTCGTTACATCTCTTTTGTTTCAAACCAATTTTTTTTTGAGGTCAGAAATCTCATTCCTTAATTCGGCTATTTGATCGTTCTTATCTAGAATGTTCGCCGAGTACTTCCTTTGTGTAAGCTATTCTGCCAGAGAGCTGTTAAAGGCAGATATTGATCAGCTTACATGTAAATGGGTAACAAATCACGTACACTTCCCTTTTGTCGAGATCGCACCGAGAACGGTTTTTCTTTCCCCTTTCTGCGAACGGTAGGCACTCAACCCGGCAGAATTCTTCACCTAAATCCTTCGAAGTGCACAGATCTCTTGAAATAGTCTTCCGAGGGGTGCTCAGAGCAGATCACAAGTATTCCTGCAATATTGAATTTTGCCGGGCGGGTCCCCAAAATCGTACCCGTTTTTCCCGCTCTGACCTATTTGCAAGGTTTCGATGCAGAGAAATACCACCAGCATAGTCTGCACGATTGCTACAGCCTTGAATTACGCATCGATTCCCCGTCATTTCTGTATGTTTTTGTAAGAATAGAGCCAAGCACTTTGTTGTGTTTGCTTGACATTTTGTCATGTGAGATTTTCGCGGTGAGCCTT
Source organism: Stylophora pistillata (assembly GCF_964205215.1). Taxonomy (NCBI): domain Eukaryota; kingdom Metazoa; phylum Cnidaria; class Anthozoa; order Scleractinia; family Pocilloporidae; genus Stylophora; species Stylophora pistillata. The sequence continues at coordinate 30,013,775 of NC_142524.1, forward strand.
TGGCGTCACTTCCGCTGAGTCCTGCGATCATCTTCCGGAACAGGGTCAAATAATGACTGACGCGAAATCGCGAATATAACGGCCCAAAAAAGATACTTCTGACCCTCGGACTAGATTGAAATCTGGCAGGGTTGGTGAAAGAGACTCGCTGAACACGAAAATGAAGAAACATTGGGTAAAAAAAATTTAATCTCATAGTCACTTTAGAAGGCTTCTTTGGTCGTGGGGTCTGCCATGAGTGTGGGAGAGTACAAACTGCAAAGAAAAAGTGATGATAACTCTAATTTGCCGTGTGTTAACTGTCTGCAAACAAGCAGAGAAACACTGAAAAATAAAATAAAACAGAAATAAATTAAGATAAAGGAGAAGAATGTAAGTAAATCTTTAAAATGCTCATTAACGAGGTTGCATGGCAAATCTTGCCGCTATATCAACGTAACCCAGTGGAAGTGTCTTCAGATATTTGGAAGTTTTGGGCGGAGATATCAAACCAGTCCTCTTTCTGCTCCCATAGTTCTGAATTAAAATACACTAGAAATAATTATTGCTCCATGTATTAGTTGATGTTTTGAGTTCATTAAAATTGATTTCCTTCGTTAGACAAAGCATTCAAGTTCTCTTTCCCAGAGATCTCAAGCGGTGTGGTGAATTCTTCATTAGAGGCCTCCTACCTTTATCTAAGCTTTGCCTTGAGCATTCCAGGGTGCCCTCCCTATGGAAGACATCACGAATGCACACTGTTTTTAAGAAGGGCGATTCTACAGATAGAAGTAACTACAGGCCACTTCAAATGCTAAGCATTCCCAGTAAAATCTTGGAGGCCACCGTATGCCGAAACATCGACAACTTTATCAATGAAAATGACCTTTCCAATGAAAATCAATGGGGATTCATAAAAGAGCGATCGACGGAGGGGCTGCTGCCATACTTAACAGAGAAATGGAAAATATCCCTAGATAATGGAGACGTATTGGGTGTTGTATTCATCGACTTTAAAAAAGCATTTGACTGTGTCTCACACACGGTACTCGATTTAAAGCTTCAAGCCCTGGGCTTCAGAGACTCTGCACTTGAGTGGATAAGAGACTATCTTAAAGACCGGAAACAGTTCGCTGTTGCTAATGGATGTAAATCACAACTTAATGCTGTGAAACGTGGCATCCCACAGGGATCTCTGCTGGGCCCAAGACTTTTCTCCTTTTATGTAAATGACTTGCCTGATCAGATGAGGGAAGGGGAAATAGATATGTATGCAGACGACACAACATTATTATACATAGGCCCCTCAGTCGATGTAGTGTGTGATGCACTAAACCGTATATTGGGGGATGTATATAACTGGTGCAGAAGTAATAAGTTAACTATTCATAGTGGGAAATCGGAGGTCATGGTACTCAATAGAAACAGCTTTTGTGGCCCCCTGAAACCAGTTCTACTCGGAGACAAGATCCTAAGTAATGTTAATTCAAGTGTCTGCTTGGGGGTAGTAATTGACTCTAAATTATCATGGCAGCCCCAGATCACCGCTGTCTGTAAGAGCTTTAGTCGAAAAGTCAAACATCTAAAGCGATTAAGGGTCCTTCCTAAGAAGGTACTGGAGGCCATTTACTTTAGAAGCATTGTCCCTGGTGTCACTTATGGTATGCTAGTCTGGGAAACTTGTTCCCCCCCCCCCCCCTTGCTAGATGACATTGAACTGATCCACTTAAGAGCAGCTAAGATCATACACGGTCTCGCAGATGTTAACCTGAAAACCTTGAAACGCATTCACTGGCAGCCCTTAACTAATTTTTACAAACTAAAGTTAATCTCAATCATGTACTCAGCTTATCACGGTTTAGTACCTAAACCAATACGTGATTTATTCCAAAAAATTGAGCAGCGACCCTATAATCTAAGAAGAGGGGATGGATTTAAGGTTCTAAAGTATAATTACTCCATAGGAAGAACAACCTTATCCTATAGAGGGGCAACCGTGTGGAATGTCCTGCCTGAATCATATAAACTTTCTGTTAGCTACGCAAGTTTTAAGAAAAACATAAAAAAAGGTAAGACACTACTAGATAAATCAAGTTTCGCGAAGAAATCATGCCTGATTACAAACAAGGATGATGACTTTTATTATTTTTGAACAATTTATTCAATTTATTTAATTCAATTTATCTATTTATCCTTTCAGTTACTGATAATAGATCACAACCGACATAGTAATTTTTACATACTCTTAATTTTTTATATACCTCACACCTGTATTTATCCTAGTTAATGCAATTAGACCTTAATGTTTTAGATAGGCAGGTCCACATCAGCCATTGGCTGACTTTTACCAACCTGCATTAAAAAATAAACTATGTATGTATGTACGTATGTATGTATGTATGTATGCATGTATGTATGTATGTATGTAAATTACGCCTAACTGTAGCTTACACTTGCTTAGAAATTATCTCCAAAATAGGGCGTAATGGGTCATGTGTTCTCTAATATCATCCTCTCTTGGTTTATATTTAAATATTTGCATAAAGAATAATTCAATGAATCGAAGCACTGGAAACTGTTTGTTTAGCTATTATTTCTATTATGACTACATCCACCTGACTAACCTTCTTCGGTTTTGTGCGTCACGTTAAAAACCGCATGTCCCTTGTTCCCGCTCTATATACATTTTTCAACCCGCTATCCGGTGTGCACAACCTGTAAAGATTAAATAACCGAGCATAGAAATTAATGAAGAGTCATCAGCAGAACAGCTTACGATTCTTGCACGACGTAAACTGATCTATCAGAAAAAAGATCAAGACAAGCTGACCGACTCGTCTGAATCTAATCTACCGCATCTGAATGATGAAAAACAACTATTTTATTTCTGCTGACGCGGCACAACTTTATGCGATCGAGGATTATAAAGGTGAGCTAAAAAAACTTAATTTAGAGGAGTTTGGGCAAGTTGTCAAATTCCTTCCGGTTCTCTCTCATGGAAAAGCTACTGTAGAGCGTGCTTTCTCCTCTAACAAAGAAGTCATGGTTGAGAGTCTAACTCAACGTTTATTTATTGGTGGCTCAACGACCTATCTTTGACCCTGTACTGAGTGCAGACGGGTGTTCTTCAAGTTGCCTTTTCCAAAAAGTTGCTGTTATCTGCAGCAGGTGGAAGGCAGAGGGCAGAGATACCATGCTGGCCTTGCCAAGAAAGAAAAGGAATCAAAGCAAAAAGGAGATCCGAAAGAAAGTGGTCACTCCTTGAGGAAAAGTAGAGGCGATTGAAGAGTGTCTGAAAACTTCAGCAGACAGGTATGTAGAGAACGAATTAATTCAAGATGAAAAAAGTGAAAAGTTGAAATTTATTACAAAGTCTGGTGGAATGAGAAGAACTACTGGAGAAAAAGAATAGCCGGCCGATAAGGCCAGCCGTGATATAAAACTTGTGGACAACATCGTCCATATCGATCCAGCACTGAATTCGAAGCCTCACATTAATATTTTGATGATGTTTTCCGAAACAGTGCAGAACAAAGCAGGCCGACTGCGTTGAAATAACAAATTTAAAGCAAGAACGGGCTTATGACACGCGCTTTCAAGAGCCTTTTTCTTTTTACGCGTAACGCGAAAAACGTGCGAAGGTTTTGCATGTGCGTTAACCATTTACCTCGTAGCTGTACTGTATATGCGATTTTTGCGGAAAACGGCTGTTAACCAAGCGGCAGCTTTTAATTTTCGCATAACCCTAACCCTTTTGCCCCACGGGAGGCCCAAGATAAAGAAAATAAATTATGAATTCGCTTTGAGCAACTCTCAATCCTAGATGGCCCATGTATCTCGAAGAGGCGATCGAATTCAACAGACGTGAAACGAAACTTAAGTAGAACATGATCTATACCTATCCGGCACCAGATTCAACAAATTTCAAAGCTTTACAATGGGCTTTCTTTCCTAATATTTTCACTCTGATGAAGGTTGTCGAAGGATTTCAGTCACCACTATTATTAGTGACAACAGCCCGTTTTAGGACTACTCTCACCTCGGGACGATCAGACTACATGTTACTCTCGGGTTCAAAGCCCTCTATAAATTAACGTTTCAGATTACTCTCATTCTTAAATTTCTTCCTCAAAGCCCGTAGTGGAGGGTCTCCATGGGATGGGGGGAAGGGTCACGTTGACGTTTGACGGTTAAATTTTAGGTCATTTGACGGTTGACGGTTAATGTTTTGGAATGTCGTTTGTAAAACGAGCTAAACGTACGGATTTGACAGTAATATTTCATAATGACGCGTTTTACACCCGAAAAATTTAGAGAGGTAAATTTCAGCTGCAATTTTATTTTTGCCTCTTAACTTCACAGTTCTAGATGAGCTATAAAGCTCATATAAGTTAGCATACTAGCAGGAATCCTTCTACTAGCTAATTGCCATTTGGTGAGGTACCAAAATAAAATAAAGAAAGAAAAAACAACAACAATAAAGCTCAAAAGAAGAAGAAGAAGAAGAAGAAGAAGAAAAAAAAAGAAACAGAGACATAGGTAAAAAATTCTAAGGGCTCAGTGACCGGTAGAGTTTTGGTGGCCGATGACAAAAGGACAGACGAAGAAGATCTTACAAACTGAGATTCCTCTCATTGCTGAGCCAAGAATCTCAGGAAATTATTGAAGGAAGAAAATTTGTAAGGAAAACTATTTGGAACGCGAAACAGTGAAAGTGTGTAAAAGTCGAACTCAGCGGATCAGGTATGGGAAATTAACGCCTTTGGCGAACCGAGGAAAATGTCGAACCGAGGAAAATATATATCGGATTCATAGCAAAAAAAAGCTGACTCTCTTTTGTTAAGGTAGTAAAAAGTTTAATATTCGTGTCAGCGAAAACATTTAATGGCAAGTTAACAGTATTTATTGTATGTATTAGCATATGTTAAGTATTTGATCCCACGTTCGCTGTGAAGCATGTGTAAAACTTATTTTATAAGTGTGTATATTAAACGTTTTGTGACCAAAATGAGGTGGTAATCGGTTTGGGAGTGTTGAACGATCGATCGTATCTGAGGCAACAGATAAATCTAGTAATAATCAAATAACAGTCCTATTCCTATCGATATCAATAGCGATATCACTAAAAACTTTGACCGGAGCAGTTACAGTATTAACCTGATTGCAAGATCTTGTCTAGAAAATTAATGATAATAATATAATAATAATAATAATAATAAGAATAATGATGATGATGATGATGATGAGATAATAATTTGTTTCAAGAGCTAAAAAGTCTATATACAATGGAATCTATAATTCTATATTTTTACTGTCTATAACAATAAAATTTTAAATGTAGATACAAAACAAAACATATTAAAAATCTATTGACTTTGATTAAAATAGGTAAGATTTATCTAAGCTTAAATATAGCAATAATAATAATAATAATGATACAAATAATAACAATAATCTAAGCACTTTGATCTGAGCGCTTTACAATCATTTTCAAAATTGAGGACCAGTACTAGAATCTAAGTGCTTCTAACTTCTACTATATATCACTAAGATACGTTTAAAATTAGAATTATGTATAATATGTAAATTCTTAAATATAAATGGATAGTCAGACGTCATAGGGCTCCTTATTAAAGCGCACTGATTTTTAAAAGAATCAACAATAGTTGAGCTATTACGTATTTCATACGGAAGTTCATTCAAGCGTCTGGGTGCCCTTATTGATAACGCGGAAAGACCTTTCGTACTTTGGTTAACTGCTGGTTCCATTAGCTTCGAATTGTCTTTTGCTGAACGCAAGTTCCGCTCCTAGAGCGATAAAACTAAATAAGTTCTTGCAAGTAAGCATGTGCAATTTATTTAATTACTCGTATGTAATTAAATACAGTTAAAAATGATCCTCCGTTCGACTAGGAGCCAGTAAAGTTCCTTTAGTCTATCTGTAAAATGATTACACTTTTTCAATCCAGTAACGACTCCAGCAGCAGTGTTTTGCACATACTGCATTGTAACGATCAAATTCTTTGGTAGACCACTCAGGAGAGAGTTACAATAGCTAATCTTAAAAGTCACAAAGTAAGTGAACCAAGATCGTAATAAACTCACGTTCCATATTTGTCCTAACCTTAGTGATAATTCGCAAGTAATATAATACACCTTTAACAATTTTATCTACTTGTTGTGTTATTGTGAGAATCTTATCAGTGAGTTTACGTATGAAAGTCAAATTGGAAATTGGACGAAAATTGGCATGAAATTAGCATGAAATACAGTGTAAAGATAAACCTGATTTTGTACCGTACGGGTTCATTAGTTCCAGCCAACGTTTTCGGACAAGACAGAAACATTACTGCTGTTTTACAAAATTGATTGGTATTATTCGCCAAAAAAGCATTTCTTGCTCAATTTTTTTCCCGGCGAATGCTCCTCAGTGACTTTAGTTCCACTTTCCCTGAGTTCATCATCTATTCGTAAGGGAAAATATGTTAGTCAATCTCAGGCAAAATGATATCTCCTTTTCCATAAACAGAAAAGTGTAAAAAGCCGTAACCAGATATTAAGAGAACCGCTCAAGAGTAGGCACGCCCAAGGAAAGAAAAACTAGTTCCGCAAACTGACAAATAAAAACATCGGCTGAATGAGAGACTAAGAGGATGAGAGACAGAGAGACCAAGTGACTGAGCGACAGGGTGGAAGATGACAGAGCAACAGACTCAAAGACTCAAAGATCGAGTAACAATGACAGAGCAACAGAGTGACAGAGACAAAGTGACGGAGCCACAGAGCCACAGAGTGACAGAGCGACATAGTAACAGAGCGACAGGGTGACAGGGTGACAGGGTGACAGGGTGACAGGGTGACAGAGTAACAGAATGACAGAGTGACAGAGAGACAGAGAGAGAGAGCAACAGAGAGACAGAGTGACAGAGTCACGGAGTGACAGAGTGACAGTGTTACAGAGTGACAGAGTGACAGAGTGGACAATGACAGAGTGGCTACTGCTTGTTTACAAAATTGATTGGTAATTTTGCAAAAAAGTATTTCTTGCATAATTTTCAATTAAGGTATTTAAATTAACTGACATAAACTTATAGGAGGAACCCACCTTTAAAATTGAAGTATGCCTTCAAATCAAAAATGCTTTCCTCGAGATCTGTAAATTATAAAGATAACATAATTTTTTATTAAGTAAGTTCTGGACACAATCTTAGAATTTGATCAAGTCATCTACACCACAAGCTGTACTATAATTAATTTGTGTGGTTGAGTTGTTCGTAAACTGATATTCCTCTTGGAAATTAGTAGTCAAAGCACTATGGATTTGCAGCCCCTAATTTTTCTGTTTGGGTGATAGAAGTCATCGATAACACCCTTATGAGGATCCTTGGAACGCAATTGCACCAACAGACATTTAAAAGGTACACACCATAAATGCGTTCCTCATTTCCATCCTCATCAGGTGAAGATTCCCCATTTTTTTCAACCCTTTGAGAGCTCTTAGGTAGTGATGATTCCATTTTTATTTCTTCAAGGACACTGATCCATTTTTTGCTAGTCACCAGTGCTGCTATTTTCACACGAATATCTCTGTGGGGACCTGACCTAAGTTTAGGAAGCTTTATCGAGGAACAATCCCCTTCTTCCTGGCAACGGTCTTTACGCCCGCTTGGATGCCAATACCAATGACACGCGGCCTTTAATTCCGCTTGAAAGTTTTATTCATCTGGTGTGGTGGGATAATGGTCCTTCATGTACACCAGAACTGCTCTCACAAGTGTGCTGAAATCCATGAGGGACATTCCACCGTCACATTTTTCGAGTTTTATTTCCTTCCAATCCAGTTCCTTTTTCAGCTGTTCTGTGCTTTTAGCCTATAATTTTAAAAGAGATGAAAGAGTTTGAAACGGAATTCATCTGGAAACAATTAATTACATACATTGTGCAGTTGAGAAGAATGCATGAGAATTATGTATTGATTCAAGAAATTTACACCCAAAATTATGCATATATCCTCACTCCACTCTGAGAATTAGAGTAAAATGTAAATTGTTTCCACCGTTACCCATAGTAAACGTTTGTTTAGAGGCGTCAAGTGTGTTGGTGTCAATATCGACTGTCCTCTTATTTGGCATGACCACAATTATTAATTCTTTGGCAAAATTAGCAAAAGTCTAAATGTTTTGACAAAGTTTAAATATTACGAATCAACTGCAACACTTAAAAGTATCCTTATATTGCATATGATTGTACTCTGTGGGATAATTATAATGTGCTCCTCTATCTTACATTTTCCATGTTCCTTTTCGATGAAATAATAGAGCATTATTGGGAAGGTGTTTTTGGTTGGAAATTCCATGGAAGTACCGAAACTACTTACTTTAGCAGCGCATATTCCGTCGAACACGGAGTGGTTTTCCACTTTAAGTTCATCAGAGTTACTCGGCCAAATATCGGCTTTCCAAAGATGAACTGAGGATTCTTTTTCTAAATTCTCTCTTTGATTGAGAGGATAGTACAGACGAGGCTCTGTAGCCAGCCAGACACGATGAGGCTGCTGGTCAAGCCAGCCACTTTCATGAACCCCGTTCTCTCCTGGAAGAAAATCTAATATTACTTCTCATAAGAGAGGTCTCTGTGAGGGAAAAGAGGCGGACGCTCTAAGATTAACAAATTATCTTGAAACATTATGGAAATGAAGAGCACTCCTATTTCTATAGCTCCAAACATCATGTTGTGGAGAGTTGCCATAAATAGGGTCGGGGGTTTCAGGAAGTTTTTTAAGCTTAGTCATACAATGTGGACATTGGATTGACCTGTTGCAAGACTATGGAACTACAAAGCAATTTTTTGGCCACTGTGGACATCTGCAGTCACAAGTCAGAGTTCCAGGTGAAATTTAGAGTTTGAATTTGGGTTTCTTTCTTGGTGACTACGGGATCAAAGATACAATCAAACCGCTCACTCAGGTCCCAGAAATTCTCGTGCTGTTGCGATGAACTTCATATCGAAAAACATTCATATATGTCTAAGAAGGGCCTTCACATCGTAGAATGAAGGGTTACTTCAAGCCAATTAGGGTACGGCAACGATCGTAAATTCAAAGGAGTTTCAGTTCGTAGTACACTGGACAAAACTGTTGTGGATTGACATTTTACAATGTAGTAAGAACAAGAAAAACTTAATCAAATTCCTTACATAGAAAATTTATACCAACAGAAATGCATCTAAGGGTTGTAAAAATGGCAGGAAAATAGATGTGTCCGCAAATATCAATGGCACCAAAATTCTTGCATTTCAAAAAAAATGTCTCTTCTTGAGAAATGCTTAAAAATGTCTCCGTTTCTTTTAAAATGCTACAATTACTTTTAAGCTGCGATGCATTTTAAAAGAGAGGCTTTAAATAATCCCTTTTTAATTTTTAGACAAAAGAGGAAGAAAAATCGCATTTAACCTCAAAAAGGTCCAGAAAGCCATTTTCAACACGGTTAGGAACCACAGTGCTCGAACGTATTGCGAGTGGCGTTGGGTCGAACTCAGCTTTTGAAATTTAAATCCCCCCGAGGGACTAGAAGAGAGGTGTGTGGTTTGAGAATATTTTTAGGGACATCGAGAGTCGATGGACAATCGCAAACAGAATTGTTACCTTTATTTTGACTTTCATTGACTTATCGCAAGTGACTGCTAAAGTGGGTAGATTAGAAAAAGTTGTAAGTTCGAAATTTTCGCTGGAAAGATTACCACAACTTTTAACTTAGAAGACGTAAACCATTAATTATTTAGGTAAACAACGCGTACATGTCGAATTGCAGAACATTTTAAAATGTCTCCTGAAGAATAAGATTTGCTAGAACTTTCACTTTTTTACTGTTTTTCCTTAAATACAACAGCATTCATTTTCCCTGAGTGGCCATCAATTCTCGATATTCTCAGAAACACTATCAACGTTTCATTTAGAACTGCATAGCTAAAGATAAAGCCGCGGTCTGATTGGCTATTAAATTGGAATATTTCAATTTCAATTCAAAATTCGGCAGACATTCATTTTCTGTAAATTTGTTCATTCCCAAGTTGACATTTTCGTAGCACGAGTTACATTTTTGTCTACATGATAGCAATAATTATCGCTCGCGACTTACGTAAGCAATATCCCTTCATTCTTCACGCACAACTGCAATTCCACGCTAAATACCCTCTCTTCGATAGCCGAGCAGAGCGCGATTTTACCTTTAGCTATGCGATTCCAAGTTAAATTTCACCTGAAAAACCGATATCGCACGTTTCGCGAAGCGATGGAATTCACTCATGGATTTCACTCGTTAGGCAATGCACTATTCTGTATTATCAGTCTTCCAGAAATTCAACGTGCTGTTGTAATTTTCTTCAATACATTATTAATGATCAGTCGTTCAAAAATTAAAGTTACACCATCTAGAACTGTTTTTTCATGTGCGTTCTATCGTTGGTTTAATGATTTCTTACCTTGCATACTATAGTCATATTTGCTTGAAAATGAGGGCCCGTCCTTTGTTCCTGCCCTAAAAACGGAGAGCTTCTCTTTCTTGACCTTTGCCATCCCTTTCATGCTTAGAGAATTTAAAAGAAAAGTTTTTAAGTATTTCCGTTGGATAAAAGATTTGATAAGAGTCTAACAAATCCAACTTACGTATATATGCACGATCCTTCGCAGTAAAGCACTATTTGAGCAATAGTGAAAATCAGACCTGAAAAAAATTTCACGCCTGTACGGGATTCGAACCACTGACCTCTGCGATACTAGTGCAGCGCTCTACCAATTGAGCTAACAAGCCAACTGGGAGCAGGCCATCAAATTAATTCGACATAAACCCGTAGATGATAAATCAAACAACAACAAACATATGAAACATATGTATGAACTGCGGTTATGAAACGTATATATGCTGATTTTCACTATTGCTCAAATAGTGCTTTACTGCGAAGGATCGTGCATATATACGTTCATAACCGCAGTTCTTACATATGTTTCATATGTTTGTTGTTGTTAAATCTAACTTACTTTGAAGCGTTCGTGCTGTGTTTAAATAATAAATGAAAGGCGACGAGTTTAAAAATACAACTTTTCGAATTTACAACTATTTGATTGACGTCAGAGTCAAACTTTGTAATTAAAACCTTATGGACTTGAGAAACTTTATCGTAATTGCATGACAATTAAAGTTCCTTCTGGAAGCTTTGTCTTTGACCTATGTATTTGGTGGTGTAACAGCTGGTAACAAAACCAACACAGTACATTGCATGCAAGTCCTTAGCATGAAATACATGATATGATTGATAAGCTTATATGTCAATCTACAAATTTCCATCATGGCTAGAAATGAAGAGACTCTCGTAGACCTTAGAGAAGAAAAGCAGTTCCAGTTTAATTACAGGAAAAAGATAACGAGGAGATTTAAATTCATCAGAAGGGGTAGTGAACGAGAGGCCATTGTTAGGAGACGCATCAGACAGAAGATCAAACCCTTCGATCCAGAGCTATATCAAAAGTTAATTGCGGGAAAGATTAACGAATGGGATATACAGAACGATTTTTGGTACTCTCCGGAGGACGAAAGGACCATTTTACCATATTTGCCCGGTAAAGATGGAGTTTTTCATGTATTACCGATCTAAATGGATTTTCCTCGAGATCACAGAGATCTCGGAGATTATCTATGGTTGCAATGAGGTTTTTTTCCTAAAATACGTATCTACAAGATAATTAGACAAGTTAAATAGTTACTAATCGAAATTGAGGTCCTCATATTTTGTGAATTTCGCTCATTTTAGGCTCGGTTAGATGTTCTAAAACTATTTCGTGCTTGAGCAGACATTACAACTCAATATTTCATCCACGTATGTGCGTGCTTATTTAGTCTTGCAGCTGTTGTAACGGGAAAATTCATAACCTGACGGGGGAATTCCGCGTTTTATTATCCAACTATACTTCGTAGAGCACAAATATCACGCGGTATTTGTACTCTAGAGTACCGGTTAAACAGGTTTTCTCGCATCGCACAAGCGAAGAATTGAATTGCAGTTACGAAAAAAATGGCGGACAATTTGAATCATATTTCCGACGACGAAAAGTCAGAATGGCTGGCAAATACACATCCAAGTTTATTAGATGAATCGAACGAAGAAAAACAGCTAGACGACCTGGAAATTTCTTCATTTATTGAAGAAAACAGAAACGGCAACACGACAACGCGCCAATGATTCCATTCCGCTTCGCATACTTCTGTCACGCAGTCCCCATAAATAAATATCGGCCGGCGAAATTCGCCCGCACTGAAATAACAGTTTGGCGTGTTGGATAATAAATAACTTATTACACGTTTTGTTGTGTAATATCGCTGAGTATTTTTACTCTTTATTTGTATTTTGACTCGCCCTACGGACTCGTCAAAATACGGCACAACTCGTAAAAATACTCAGCGATACTACACAACAAAACGTCTAATAAGATATATATGTATATGTGCACGATCCTTCGCAGTGAAGCACTATTTAAGCAATAGTGAAAAACAGACCTGAAAAAAATTCAGGCCTATACGGGATTCGAACCACCGACCTCTGCGATACTAGTGCAGCGCTCTACCAATTGAGCTAACAAGCCAACTGGGAGCAGGCCATCAAATTAATTCGACATAAACCCGTAAGATGATAAATCAAACAACAAACATATGAAATACATATATTTGAACTGCGGTTATGAAACGTATATGTGCACGATCCTTCGCAGTGAAGCACTATTTAAGCAATAGTGAAAAACAGACCTGAAAAAAATTCAGGCCTGTACGGGATTCGAACCACTGACCTCTGCGATACTAGTGCAGCGCTCTACCAATTGAGCTAACAAGCCAACTGGGAGCAGGCCATCAAATTAATTCGACATAAACCCGTAAGATGATAAATCAAACAACAAACATATGAAATACATATATATGAACTGCGGTTATGAAACGTTATGAAAAGATATATATATTGCCTACGAAAACCGAAATCGTAAAAATTGCTGAGCGGTGAGTGCGATATCGGCTTTCAAATGCAACTTAAGACGGAACGCGTCAGTTAGGTAGGGGATTTTCCTTGAATTGCATAATTGAATTGTTTTTATCCTGAACGCGAAACGAGAGAAGCGAAACATTATCATTCAGCCTTATTTTCAACTCGCAATTCCACGCTAAATACCTCCCTCCGTTCGCCAATCAGAATGCGAGATTTTATTCAGTTATGCAATTCTATGTATTATTGCTCGTTCCTAATTGTTAGAGCAAACGAGTCAACAGTTGTTTCATTCCAGATATCTTCCTTGATATCCTGACCCCAGCACCTGAAAAACATAATTGTAATACAAGATTTGCTCCTAATAATTACTTTTTTAGACCAAGAGTATCCACCAACATGGGAAAATCATCTTTTATATTCTCTGTTTCAAAGATATGGGAAACTGTACCCGCTTATCTTAAATATATGCCTTACAATAATTTTAAAAGAGAATGGAAACATCAACTTTTACTCAACCAAACCTAATCATTTTACTCTGCTGCTGATCTACTCTTAAGGAATCATGTAAACTTCAACTCTTGTTCAACGAAACCTAATCAGTTTCTTTACTTTACTGCTGACATACCTTTATTATAGGCTGCTATCTATTTATCTATTTATATGACCATTACGGTGTCCAACTCGAAAGCCTTTGCTACTTTGGACGCTGTGCACCTCTCAAATTTATCTTTATAGCCAAATATTACTATTATTCTTCCCTCTTTCTCTTACTTTTCAATGTATATTAACTTCTATTAATAATGCGAAATAAATAAAGTTCAAAGTACAAAAGTTCATTTACAAAATAATTTTCTTAATGAAGGGCCTTTATATTTGTTTCTAATTTGAACTTAATGAACTGAAATCGCAGGCATTCAAAAGAGGACGTTGAAACAATCCGTGATATATGCATTATAGACCAAGCGGGAGTTCAGGATGGCTAGCTATTGGCCGAGTTTTTTTCCGTTTTTATGGAACGAGACGCAGTAAAAGGATCTATCTTGCCATCTTGGGATCGCCCACTTTGATTCGGCGCATGAAAGAAGGTGTTTGCGTGGAGCGGAGTTGCAACCTTCGCAAGTTATGGACAATGACGGTGAAGAAGTCGCTAAACGCGGCAGAAGACAGTCATAACAAATCAATGGAACATATTTCCCTGATCTGATTACGTGATAAACCCACGCAGAATGAAAGCATTTATTTCACTAAGCGTTATAGTTGTTTTCGTCAACCGTTAATTCCCATTGTTGACTTACTTGTACTCGATATCTCAAGGTATATAGCTTTAAGATCTATAGATAAACACCCCGGTCACGCTATATACTTTCAATAAGGTTAACCGCTTTCATCCGGAGTCGGTATTTTTCAGGAATATTTGAGGATATGTGATTTTCGGAAAAGAAGTTTGCCAGATGTGTGCAGTTATTTATTCTGTTCTGTTATTATCTTTCCCCTCAATAGGTTTAAGTACTTTTACCGATGAGAACAAAATGCCAGCCACTCTAAAAGAAAAACCTGAACAGTTGTGGCAGCTAGACTCGGAGAGTCCTTTTCCAGACGAAGTGGACATAATTGTGCCTGAGGATCGTCCTTTTAAAGGATACATTAGGCCAAAGAGTGACCTCAATACGCCTGTTACCAAGGACAATGTTATCGAGGTAAATGAGATGTCTTTTATTGATTAAAACATCCATTATGAACCGTTCCGTATACAGAACTCGCTCGCAAGTGTCACAAAAATAAACTTGCCAATTTCGTCGCATCCGATACACAGAACTCACACGCAAGTGTCGCAAAACTAAGAGGGATTGGTTCGGTCAAAAACTCTTCTACAATTTCAGAGGAACCGCCTCCCGGTTAGCTCAATTGGTTAAGCGCCGGACTGTTGTGCGGGAGGTCGAGGGTTCGAGCCCCGGCCGGACCAACACTCAGGGTCTTGAAATAATTGAGAAGAATATGCTACC
This sequence comes from Stylophora pistillata, assembly GCF_964205215.1. NCBI lineage: Eukaryota > Metazoa > Cnidaria > Anthozoa > Scleractinia > Pocilloporidae > Stylophora > Stylophora pistillata. The sequence goes on from NC_142524.1 coordinate 30,028,783, forward strand.
TTTCTATAACATCGATCGAGAAATGGTTAGATATTCTAGTCTTCTCGGATACGGACGAATAAATGGAGGTCCCGTCTCCTGCAACTATTAATTAGTTAATTTGGTTAGGCAGGGGACGTTAAAGAACCCACTTCACGAGATTACTGTGATGTGGTCTGGCCTAGTTACTGGGAATAGGGGGGAGGGGGCATCTGTTATATTCGCTTTCATTTGATTGTAAACTGCTTAGCAATCTGGTAAAGTCCCCCGTACAGTGTTGTAAAGCGCCATGAGTTTAAGATATGAGCGCTATATAAATACAAGTTATTATTATTATTATTATTATTATTATTATTATTAAGTAGTCATGCACGAAAGTGCCGATTTAACCCAAAAAAATTTAGATACAGTCCAGAGCTACCTTTGTTTCTGAGAATGTATGGTTGCTCTTTGCGTACAGATTTTTTAAGAACTTGGCAGAAAAACAAATTTGTCACGTTGACCGTAAGGCTCATTCTCTATTGCTGAGAGTTACCAAAATCGTTCTGGGTGACGTTAAGTGTCTAGCAGGGCTGTTTTGTTGCCATAGTTACTCTAATATGTCAATTCCAATTCTGTTTTGCACTACTTAAGAGATGATAACATATATGTTGTAGTTTTATTTTCCTTTGTTCTTGGTCATGTTAATGTATGATAATGAGTTTGAAACAAAGGAAAATCAAATTTGAACCAAGGATAAAATTGAACTACAACATATACATGCTTTTGATCCCGTCCAGGGCAAAGCATAACAGCTCATCTTCAACCTGATTCTTTTGCAACCTTTCTTTTTTTTTTAGATGCTGAGCTGCCTTCCCTGGAAAAAACTCTCTATATAACCAGATGCTATCCCCAAACCGAGATCATGCCCATACTGCCCAAGCACCCAACATCAACGTCAATTATCCAGTCACCTCGTCGTTCCAAACTTTTCAACCTGTATCTGCTGATATTGTTCACAAACTTATTGTTCAATCTCCAACTAAGTCTTGTCAACTGGATCCCATTCCAACACGAATCCTAAAGTCAATTCCACACTTGACGCCAATTATAACCAAGATCATCAACGCCTCCATGGCTAACGGAGAATTTCCTGATCAGTTAAAACAATCCCTGGTACGTCCATCTTTAAAGAAGCCTTCATTGGACCCGAACTGTCTCTCAAATTACAGACCGATTGCAAATCTATCTTTTCTCTCGAAAACAATCGAAAGGGTGGTCGCAAATCAAATATACAGATATATGGCCGAGAACCAGTTATTTCCAGCGATGCAGTCAGCATACCGCAAATACTACTCCACTGAAACTGCTTTGCTAAAAGTCTCAAATGACATCCTAAGAGCCGTAGATCAAAAAGAAGAAGTAGTACTTGTTTTGCTAGACCTTTCCGCTGCGTTCGACACGATCGACCACAACATATTACTTGAAAGAATGGAGAAACGTTTCGGATTTGGAGGTATCGCACTGAAATGGTTTAAATCATACCTAGAACATCGTGTTCAGTCAGTGAAGATCAAACACTCCATCTCTAAGCCTCGACATATCTCCTACGGCGTACCCCAGGGATCGGTACTTGGTCCACTACTCTTTCTAATGTATACCTCGCCTACAGAAGACATTGTTGCTGAACATGGCCTAAACTGTATGATATATGCTGATGATTCGCAACTTTACATAAAGATTAACTCCTCTGACAGAATGCTAGGCATGGAAAGATTGAAATCATGTGTTAATGCAATCATGGAGTGGGCCAAGAAAAACAGATTGCAGTGCAACCCTTCAAAAACAGAAATCATTCATTTCCTCTCACGCTTCTCAAAAAATCCTCCTTTCTGTAATATCAATATTGGAGATGATATCATTAAGTTATCTAATACTGTCCGAGACCTAGGCGTCATGCTTGATTCTGTGATGAACTTACGCTCGCATATAAATTCCATCTGTAAATCGTCGTCTCTAGCAATCAGAAATATTGGTCGCGTTCGTAAATACCTCTCGACGCAGCAAAATGAAAGATTGATACATGCCTTCATCTCATCGAGACTTGATTACTGTAATAGCCTATTGTACGGTCTACCGATTTGTGACATCGAAAAATTCCAACGGATCCAAAACACAGCTGCCCGCTTGTTAGTCGGTGCTAAATCAAGAGACAGTATAACACCTATACTTATGAAACTTCATTGGCTCCCGGTCACAAAACGAATTCAATTCAAGATACTGTTGATAACATACAAAGCACTAAATGACATGGCTCCAACCTATCTTGTTGAACTTCTTAGTCGATATATTCCAGCACGAAACCTCCGTTCATCAAATATGAATCTACTTGAGGTCCCAACAATTCGAACTAAAACGTATGGGCAAAGAGCATTCTCCTACGCCGCACCGTATTTGTGGAATCAACTACCTGAATGCATAAAAAACGCCGAATCCGTTGACTCCTTTAAACGCTTATTGAAAACTTATCTTTTCAAAAATTAAGCCACCAGATTTTTTGATATCGTACGTTGTCAAACATATGTATAACACGTAATAATTCATTAGTTTAGATAGAGTAGCGAATTGCATGTATAGGATTTTTATTGAAATTTTGTTAATTTTGTAATTGTAAAGCGCATAGAGTTCAATTTTAATGCGCTATATAAGAACTTATTATTAAATTAATGATCCCTTACGAGCCGTGCAAGAACGATAAAACTAGATGTCGATTTTGAGTAGTTAACCAGAAAGACGTAACCAATTCTCCACTTCCAGTGTAAAGAAATATAAATGCACATCAGAGCAAAAGATATCGGTTTGTAATTCGTTACGTTAAGGTCGGCACACACGAGGGGACTAGTCCCTGCGACTAGTCACAGCGACCAGTTTCATGCGACTAGTCCCTTCGTGTGAACTACACATTTCTGTGGTCGCAGGGACCAAAATTTGGTCCCCGCGACTGGTTGCACGAATTCAAACTTGTTTGAATTCGTGCGACCAGTCGCAGGGACTTGTCGCATGAAACAAATGTTTGTCCCCTCGTGTGAACTGTTTGTGCGACCAGTCCCTGCGACTAAACGGTAAATAAGCCAATCACGGGTCAGTATGATGCGTGACTTCCGGTATTTGTAAACATTGCAGTCTCTATGAATTTTCTCTCAATTCTAGATTTCTACAACTGAAGAATAAAAAACTATTTCTAGTTTTGTAAACATATACAGATGTCTTGGAGCCGTTTTGATGGAATTTTTACCCTATTTGACTCTGTGTCTGTTAAAAATAAATAAATAAATAAAAAACGGAACGTAAAAACATGAATAATTCGACTGAATAAGTGTAGTTCATTTGCGTTGATGTTTAATAGTGCTACAATGAAAAGTTGCCAAATTTTCATTGTTTTCGTGTAACGCCCCAGACTAAGAAACATCTTTTGCCTCTTAATTTTCCTATGTTCTTGTGCAATTGAGTGCCCTCGTGTGAACACCTTAAGGGACTAGTCCCTGCTACCGGTCCCCTCGTGTAAACCCTTCAAAGATTTGTTGCCGGGACTAGTCGCAGGGACTAGTCCCCTCGTGTGTGCCGACCTTTAAGATTGCATCATCGATTCTATCCATTGGTTCAAAATTTAATTAAAGTTTTCTAACCTGTGAAGTTTGACCTAGTTAAGTAAAATACTGTAACGAGTGTTATGAACAGTAGTATTAAGACTGCATTTTAATTTTTTCCCAAACTCCGTGTTGGGAAAAACTGTGCTCGAGGTCTTGGTACTCAAGACAGAGGGCACAGTTTTTCCCAATACGAACCCGCGACCTACAGACCAAGGCTGGTGAATAACATTTTTATTTTTTCCAAAACTTAACGAAATGCCTGCCAAAAAAACCCAAATGATTTAGGGTTACAATTACGAGTTTAATTACGGGAAGATCCTCCATAAACAGAACAATTTTTTTAACGAGTAAATGGTAAAGGAAAAAAGGTTATTTATACAAATCAGAGAGAAAGGCTTCACTGGAATATTTTTATTTACGTACTGATAAAGGTAACTTAAAAAGGAATCCAAGCAAACTTTGAAACATTTTTAAATAAGTATCTGCCCCGAGCGCATAAATATCATTAGTCAAAAACTAAGTAAAAGTCCACCTCAAAATGCAATACTAAAGGAATAAGTGGCCCATTTCTGAGCTCTCACGAACCAGAGATCTGGTGCCAAAATTGAGACACGAAACGAGACTGAGTGCGAGGTCGCTCTCGACGTCATCATCCGTGGTTTTTTCCTTGCTGATTGATAGCGAGCACACTTTGTTGTGTTTTATTCTTACGGTCTGAAAATTGTTGGCATAGCTGTTCCGAGAATTTTGCTTCTGACATTCCAAGTTCTTTTTTAGTACACGATTTCAGAACTATGAAATTTGTGCTAAATATACTCAAGTTGCTAGACTTTCCGCTTCTCGCTTTCTTAGCTTCGAGAGCCTACCTTTTGGTCTGCTCAAGGGAAGAATTTAAACAATATTTTAAGTCCCTTGTCAAAGGGAAAGTGAAGTACGACAAAGCAGATCTATTGTGATTATTATTGCTTGCAAGCAACTGAACAATGAACCATTCTGTAAACAACACGAAAGATTTGATACGATCACCAGAAACATCTCGGGGAGCGACTTTTCACTTTTCATTCTAGCACCTTTCGACACCAAGTATCTGACACATGCGCGAACTCGGAAATAGGCTGCTTTAAGGCTACAATGGAGATGAAGTGATGCTATATGTAATGTAACTGGTCCCCTTGATCTGTTAAGTAAAGGAAAATAGCACAAAAAAATTTATTCTAAAAGAAACTTTGGCCAAACTTTACCGAGAAAAGCCATCTCTCTAAACATTGAGTCAAAACATATCAAATTTAAGTTTGCTTATATTCAAGCCGTTTTTTTTAGCTATTAGTAATGTTGTAGCTAGACTTAACAGACTTTTTAAATGTGTATCATTTCATCAACATGACGCTTGAGCTTCCTCTCTTCCTTATTGCATTTTTTTCCAGGGAAGACACTTTAACATCTGAAAGACAATGAATGACAAATAATGAAAAGAAACTGGTTAGTTTGCTTCTACCTCAAAAGCGTAGAAAAGAAACTTCTCGCCAACAACTCTCTCCCTCTCGCAAGCGGTGCTTGCTCCTGTAGGACTTCTGCTTCACCTTCTATTGAGTTAAGGTTATCATTTGTACCTGTACTCGCGTGCATGCACCCTCTTATTATCGCTAAGGCTCTTATCCTTAGTTCCCTGTTCCTATCTCGAACCATATTGAAAGAAACGATGAGACATACTCCAGAGTATAGAACCAGACGGGTCAAAGTTTTCGAAGTAACCTTCCTCTACGAAATCGTCTTATTTCCAGATACAATGCCTGAACGTCAGAAAGGAAGGAATAGGAAACTGAGTCAGGCACGTTTCATGTTTTATCGTCTGAACAAGTAATCACCGAATAGTTATTTTTGGAGAAGTTACAGGAATAATGATCTTCATATGACGAAAAGGCATGACAGCATGGACTAGAACTTGTTGTAGGGGTCTAATGACCATTTTCGGAATTCCTGGAAAGATTGCATCCTGAATTTGGTGATAAATATTTACGTTCGAAGACTCTAGTTGTTGAAGTACTTATCCCGACTGACTCACGAAGATATCAGCATAGATAGAGATAGATAGATAGTTAATTACCAAAAAAATAGAAATACTTTGCAGCCATAGGCCGAATTGCGTACTTTTCACAATTATTTATGAATATATTTATGAGACTATATAAAACTACAAAATTTACAAAAAAATTTTAAGACCTAAAATAATTACAATTATACAGCAATGGAAGAAACATGCAGTCGATGCTAAGACCCTAGATTAGCCCTCGCGCACATAGCCGAAATGAATGAAGATTTGAAACGATCAGTGCGGAAGCGCGACATACATAACTTCTTGCATCTGTCGTAGAGCGAAGCTAAACCAGCACTAACGAGGGGTGCTTCTTCTCATCAGACATTCTGGGAGGGACCACTAAGAATTTCTAAATCGTAAAACCTTATTACAAGCTAGCGATGAGAAGACATTGGATACTATGAACAGGTTGTCGAATCCGGATAGACAGAAAGCCAGCCAGAAAGAGACAGAAGGACAGACAGACGGACGGAAAACCATCCCAGATGCCGGTGTTATACCATAGCCAGAAATTTCGGACAACATGGTTGCCAACTTGGCCGTAAGCATGCGCATATAACACGAAAAGAGATTGAATATGACGGCAGAACATAAAGGAAATATGGGGGAGATTTTTTACGTTTTTACGTTTTACGTTACGTTTTTACGTTTTGTAATTTCCACTCAAATGGGTACTTTCCCCAGGTTAAAAATGAATAAAGCAATAATCGAACTACATTTTTATCGCACAAGAAATGAAAATAATTTCAGTCAAGCCACTGCCTTTTGCTATCAAAAGAACTCCAGACAAACAAAATGAAGCCCTTACTAACCTCTTCAAACAGCACTTAACTTCATGCCTTTCTGAGCGTGAGGAGAAAACGTTCTTGTCCCGACAAGTTTTCCCAGCTTCCCATTCAAGAGATGAGATGTAACCCTTGCAAACCAAACGTTTTTCTCTCGAAAAAACACACTCTAGGGCACTGCATTTTCAAGACAAAAAGCAGGCTTCTTTGAAAGTGAGACCAATGTGGAATCGGCGCCATCATTGAAGGGAAAACGCTCCGTAGACGGTTTGTTTTCCCTATTCTCAGCAGTTATTTGGTAGCCATCTTTGTTATTCTTCGTAATTCCCCACACACGAGGTATTTACATTAAAATAGAGAAGCCGCTGAATATAAATTTCGAAAAAAAGCGGGAACGCAGGGATTTTTTTCTAAAATAATTATATTCATATGTGCCATGTCTGATATACCGCCAGTTAAATAATTTGAACCTTGGAAAATCAACGTTGTGTATATCTCACTGCAATATGCAAGAGACAGAGAAACAAACAAACAAAAAAAAGCTTTGACAATTGCCTTGGCCTATAGCATCTTTAAAGAATGGTACTATCTTGTCAGAGGCCAAGAAAAGGTTCAAGAGGTTGATCACAGTGAAGGTGAGATATTTTCTTTCGGTATTCCAACTTACCCGAGGAGGTTTTTTTATTCACTTTATTTTCAACAGCAGTGCTCACATCATTTAAATCCTTGTAATAGCCCTTACTTATTCCATAGTTCGTAGAGGGGACTGGTTAGGAAACGCGGCAAACTTCAAAGGGACGGCCTATTGTCTGTTCTCTGAGCTTCGCTTGAACGTCACGTGACCAATGACCCTGCACAGAACCAAAACAACATGGAGGACATGAACGACTTATTTTTCTTCGGCGACGATTTTGATGCCATATTGGAAACTTTGGAGAACGAGGAAGAATTACAAGAGCACTTTGTCGAAGCAGCTGACTCTGTACGTCTTTCAGAAGCCTTTAAAACGTTATTTTCGCCCAAAAACTTTGTAGTTATTGATGCCCTTAGCAATGGCATCGGTCGTAGTACAACAACATATTTTTTTTTACTGAAAGTCTTCGATTTTTTGGTTCAATATGAAGAGGGAATTGTTTGCGAGTTGTGCCAAAAGAAATGTAAGACTAAGGCTGGATTAAAAAGACAAGACAATAAAGCATAAGGAGGAACAAGCGCGGTGAAATCAACAGACTCAAGAAGCCAAATTCACCGCTGAAGACTTCGAAGCGTTATCAATGAAAGCACGAGATAAAAAAATTGAAAGAAAATCTACCCTCAAAGCGTAAAAGAAGAGCTACGAAGATATACGATTGCCTGGGATGAAGAAAATATGAACTTCTCAGAAGAAGAATCCATGTATATGCGTTTGGTTAAAACTGAAAATGCAGAACAATTCTACTCGAAGTACTATTCAAGAATAGGCCTCAATTCAACAAAGATTTTTGTGGGGTTGTCAAGTAATGCGGCAACATTGCTTAGTACCAAAGTGGCTGATTGTTTGATAGCTCACAGCAAACAGAAAGATGAATCACCAAATCCCAATATCCCTACTAAACTGTGTAATAGAGAAATGGCAGGGTTACAATATATTGGAGGATATATACTGCACAAGCTTTGTAGCAAGGTGAACAATGTATATAATCCCACAGCACATACTGAACAAACAGCTTCAATACTGAAAGCTGGCAAAGCAGAAGATTTGCATGTTGCAGGGAGTCAAAAACTAATTTCATCTTTAAACCGAGGTGGACTTTGGGTTATTTCTAAACAAGCTCAAACAATTTTTAAGAGAATAGAACATAATTTTAGGATTCTGACCTCAGGAAGTCTCCAGCTGAAGATTGACAATGTTAAGATAGAATCCAAATCAGCTTGTGATGTTCAATTGGTCTAAGCATATAACACCATGTTGTTGGACTCAGACACAGTGGTAGATAACAGCATTGCAAAAGATGTTTTGGACAGCATTATTCATTTATATGTTACTGTACAGTGTTTTTTACTGGCCAAAGATGTTATACAGAAACACAAAATTCAATGTAAACAAATGAAGACAGAAACACTACGAAAGGAAATTTGTAGAGCCAGCAAAGAACAAGAAAGGCAGATATAGTTAGAATTAAGAGCCTGCCACAATTTGTCAATAAGTAATTTATTACAAAAGATTAATTTGGTAGCTACAACCTGCAACATATTAAATATTACTCATTAATGATTATTTTATAGACAAAAATGAGTATAAAGGCTATATGGTTAAAGTATCTAACATAGAGTAACTTATTTATTTTCAGCCAGTCTTCTCGCCAATTCTTGTATTACAAAAGATTAATTCGGTAGCTACAATCTGCAACATATTAAATATTGCTGATTAATGATTATTTTATAGACAAAAATGAGTATAAAGGCTATATGGTTAAAGTATCTAACATAGAGTAACTTATTTATTTTCAGCCAGTCTTCTCGCCACTTCTTGTATTCTGCGTTTCGCGGCGCCGGTAGCTTCCAGATTCCAATTCCTTTACTTCTCCTACACGTTCTACAGCCAAATACTGAAAAATTTTCACCTGGCATTATGTCCACTGACTTGATTAATGTTTTTAGCAATACTTTGAAGGTAAGATGTCTCTCGATCACGGAGAAAATCCAAAAACTTAAACGCTACGTGACTGTCGAAACAAGCCCGCGGCGCCATTTTGGATTTATGTGTGCAGGGTCATTGTCACGTGACCTCGATAAAATCGAACAATAACCTATCCGACTGAAGTTTGCCGCGTTTCCTAACCAGTCTCCTCTACTAACTATGCTTATTCTTTTATTCGCTCTAGCCGCCATTTTGATTTAATTTGTTTTTTTGCGCCCGCGTTGACTGCCGCTCGCCGTCCACAATTTCTGGCTATGCAAAAATGGAAATATCCACTTGATTTGATGTTAAATCAAGAAGACTGATTTAGAAGATTTAGTGTCAAGAATAGGATTGTTTTATGTCTGGGAAGAATTCCCTGCATCTAACGACAAACGACTTTACGTATCGCCAATCTATCAGCGACAAAAGGGCAATAACTCGTGAGAGAGCAAATCATGAACAAGAAATGGGCATAGATAGACCACATACGAGAACCACAGGATCACACCCTCAGAAAATCTCATTTGGGGAACCAACTGGGCAAAGGACGGAGAACGAGGGATAGAGAAGTACAGAACATCATTTTCATTCAAAGTGACAACCATGGACCAAAATTCTTTGCCTAGTTAAGGACAGAGTGAATCATAGGACTCAAACTAGCGTAAGTTGTAAGTGATAAGCCCTTTCTTTGTAACTTTCCCTCTTTGGCCCAATCTCCCTTTTCAGCTTGAACCTATTTTACCAGTAGTTCCCGCCATTGACAATTATACATATATTTTACCGATATCTTACAAGATCTCTTTCAATTCGATCAAAAAAAGCACAGTACTTACGTTTGTTAATTGTGTAACTTTGACTCTACGGGTGGGTGCAATCATAGCATGGCGACTTTCTTCCACATAAAAAATTGTCAGTTCTTCAGGAAAAGGTGTTTCAATATCCAGTTGCCATTTTGGGTATTGTTTGAAGCAGGGTAGAAATGCATCTTCTGAAGAAAAAGCGCTTAAACCTGTCACAAAAAATGTTAAATGGATTCAAAGTTAATAAATATGTTCATGTTGTCCTTCAGCAGTATAATTAAAAGCATACAAACTGTTCCAACGAGGCCTTAAACTGCTGTCTAAAGAGTATAATTTAAAATCCAAGCTTTCGCTGATCAACGGCATCATCAGGGATAAGGAAAAAAAACATCCCGGTACCCATTTCCCACAAATCCTACACGCTCAGACAAGTCCTATCCCACACCCCCAAAGTGCGCAAATGTACCAGAGACAAATACCCTATCTCTAACACTGGATTATGCTAACGACGAAATGCAGTATACCGGCTCACGTGTAACAGCTGCAATCAACAATACATTGGTAGCACGACATGCTTCATCCACGACCACATAAAAGAACATCTCAACAATGAAAACTCGTCCTTGAAAAAACATATCTATTTCTGCCAGAACAAAGACTATAAAGGCATTAATGTCAAGATTATTATGAGCGAAAACGATCCCGCTAGTCTACGCCTTTATGAAGCATTTTACATTAGAAAGTACAAGCCTACACTCAGTTCCTGTTACTATGCTTTCATGCATAGTCACATCGTTTACACATTTCACCGTACACTCTCTTTGCATATACATAAAGCGCCCGAAACATTTTCTTATCCCTGATGATGCCATTGATCGGTGAAAGCTTGGATTTTAAGTTTTACTTTTTAGACAGCAGTTTAAGGCCTCATTGGAACAGTTTGTATGCATTTAAAGTTACTTCAAGTTACAGAATTGTTGACGGAATCTGTAAAGGATAGCTTGTGGATGGCTCTTAAGGGTGGAAAAAAAAACTAAAGTCAAGAAGTTGAGTTCGTTTTTGTCCGAAAAAAAGCCTCTTTCCCGCCAACGGAAAAAGCCCAAAGAACAAAGCTGTGTCACATAGATCGTTCTGCTTTCCTTTACTTCTACCATAAGTCGCTCAATGCCCTAAACACTCTTATATGACCTTGGAATTATTTTTCAATTCTTGAGGGTTAAGGCTAGAGTTTGACAGGATCAGGTTTAGTAAAGTCCTTTGCATCAAACGATTACGTGGTACGGTTGGATACTGCATAGTAAGGCCATGCTAGAGAGTAAGCTTACCACCGATAAACAAGCAATCATGTGTCGATGGAAACTTTTTAAAAAAGGAAAATATAGCAATGATTGTCCTTTAATTCCCTCTATTGTGGAATTTTGAGCGAGCATAGAGCGTATTTTGGCCTTGAATTTGCTCGCCGCTTTCACAATCTGCCGAGAGGAAACAGGAGCAACGGACGATTATCATATGGCAAGGTAGTCCTCAGGTTATCCAAGCTTTCTGATTTATTCTTACTTGGCCCATATTATCCCATACAGACCGTTTCCATGAAAACGGCCATAAGCCGTATATTTTTGGTCTCGAAAGCCAGCAGATTCAAAATAAACAAGTCTGGCTCAAGTGCCATGTAAAAATTAATTACTAACCGAAGCTCACTTGCTCAAGCCGTACTGGGGGATATTGGCCCTTGGTGGATTTTATACCGACCTGGCATCGCTTGGTCCGTACTGCCTTTAAGCTCTTATAGATTGTGCGGGTAAAAAAAGTAGCATATTATGCTATTGGCATTACTCGAATTTTTTTTCAGATTATGCTCAAAATTATGCTAGTTTTGTAAAATTATGTTACTTTTCCTTTAAGTATGCTTTTCATAACAGAAACACAAAACATTTCTTTACTTTGAGTTACATACTTGCCTTGATAAAACCCAATAATCTTCACTTAATTCCAGACTAGAAGGGGTGGCTAATATGCCAAAATGTACTATGTTAGCGTTTTTAAAAGTGGAAACTGGGACCGATGCAATCTTTACTTCTGATGACGAACATCCCAGTTTTGCGGAAACCTTCTTCCCCCAAGAAATAAACAATCGACTGAACTATGGACCAAAATAAATAATCTAACAAACCATAAAAGTCAGGATTCTAATGATGTTCCCTCCAAAAAGCTTTTATAAAAAGGGCACAAATTATGCTCGTTGTACAAAATTATGACAAAAATTTTTCTGGCGCAATCTGTAGCGGTCTAACTAATATTCCCTAGTATAGCCCCTGCCAACGGTTAGTAAGAAGTCAACACCTATTTTTTCAAAAGACCGACAAAACCGCTCGACCCCTTAGGGCCCATGTAATTTTAGTCTTTGGAAAAAATTCATCAGTACCTATTCGTCATTGAAACCACATAAGAAAAGTCGCGTGATTGCTAGCCAATAATAACCATGAAAAATAATCGGAACAGTTTTTCGTGATGATGCAGTAGCAGGGGCGAATGACGGTCCAATTGACTTAGGGTCTGACATAAGCATGGTTGACGCATCTCTTGGGAAGTTGTTAAACATTGAAGGAACAGCAAGTAAGCGTTCTCTCACGACAGTGAACACAGTGGATGTCAAAGAAATGGGAATGAAAGTTGATTTCAAAATTACATCATTGGATGGTCAGAACGGCCATGTGATTACCATCACCTCTTCATGGACTGTAGAAGACGTTACCATTCCCCTAAAACAGAAAAAGTTGTCGAGATCTGTAAAACATGCACGATGCCCACACTTATAGGAAGTGTGTCTCCCTGAGGTAGATGTCCTCCGGACATCTGACCAAACTAAGTTGTCAAAGGAAGGAGGTTTCCATCTTACAAAGTTTGCGAGCGATAGCCGATAGGTATTGCAGTCTATTCCACCAGAGTTGAGAGTAAGTCCACTACTAGACTTGGATCTAGATCAGTTACTATTAGAGCGAGCATTGGGCGTGTACTGGCATGCGCAGTTTAACACCTTCAAGTTTAAAGCTGTGCAAGCAGGAAAACCGTTCACTAAGCAAGGTGTGCTTTCGATTGCAACTTCGCTGTTTGATTCGCTTTGATTGCGCCCTATGTGTTCTGATACATACATACATACATACATACATACATATAATTTTTGTTAAGGCAGGTCGGTTTGTGGCAACCCAAAGGCTGGTGTGGACCTGCCAGGAACTAAAAAGGAACTACTTAAATATATGGACAATTCTAAGGAAAAAGTAAAGAAATTTCAAGGGCTTAAAAGTATAAAAAATCCGTTTGCTTTGATGTTATCAACGGTGTACAAAGATGTTCTTAGAAATCTTGGTCCTGGAAGTTTTCAGAATGAATTTAATCGAAGTTTTCGAAAATGAATTTCATCGAAGGAACTGCGATTTGCATACGCACTGTTCCTCTATAACTACAACTACATATTCCCGTGCGGAATGACTTGGTATTCAGCATCGCTTCAATTGTTCCCTTGATTGTTCCATTGTTCCCGTATTGAAGTTAAGTAGTATTTTTAAATATCGAGGACGCAGAGGTGGTCAACGAATAAGACAACGAGAGATCCCTGTGCTTATTTCTTGTCGTTCAGATATTGCTCGTTCTAACTATATGATCTCTCGTACTCTGGTTAATGTTAACATTGATCAGCAAGAGTCAGGAAAGCAATTAAGATTATGCTGTCTAAATGCTAGATCACTGAAGAATAAATCTGTTCACTTTGTTTGTTACGTGGAGTCGTGTGCAGCAGATATTATTACCATCACTGAGACCTGGCTTACAGCTGACGATACTGCACATCGTGTTGAGATCACTCCTCCTGGATTCAAGTTTCTGGAGCAACCACGACCAGGTCGTATCGGGGGAGGAACTGCTATATTGCTCAGAGATAACATCAATGTAAATAAAGTTAATGCCGGTGATCGTAATTCTTTCGAGTTTTCAGAATGGATTATAAAGCATGGGTCTTTTACACTACGGACTATTATTATTTACCGTCCACCATATTCGACAAACCATCCAGTTATTATCAGAAAATTCATCGCGGAGTTCTCTACATATTTGGTATCCATTGTTATGTCGTCTGAACCGTTGCTGATAACCGGGGATTTCAACATACATGTCGATCAGCTGAGTGATCCAGATAGTGATATTTTTCTTGAGTTACTTGTATCTATGGGTTTCCTCCAACATGTGGATCAACCGACGCATCGGTCGGGTCACACCCTTGATTTGATTATCACTCGACAATGTGACGTTGTTCTGGCTAGTGCTCCCACGACTGACTACTTTCTATCAGACCATTGTTCTATCTTGTGATCTCAATGTTGAGAAACCGGCCTTACCAACAAAAACAATATCCTACAGGAAAATTAAAGATGTTGATCGGCAAATTTTACGTGATGAGTTGGCGGAAACTAAGTTGTGCCTGAATAGTCCTAACACCCTAGATGATCTTGTTGAATGTTATAATTCAACGCTTTCTTCACTTCTTGATCATCATGCTCCGCTGTTAACTAAGAGATTTAAAATCAGACCTCTTGTGCCCTGGTTTAATAATGATATTAAACAAGCGAGGAAGGAAAGGCGAAGGGCAGAAAAAAAATGGCGCCGAACTGGCTGTGCTTCTGATTTTTCGGAATTTAAATCTAAGAGGAACTACACCGCTTATCTTATGAATACTGCGCGTCGTGAATTTTTTAAGGAATTCATCGATAAGAACAGTTCCAGTCCGAGGGATTTGTTCACGGCAACTAAGAAACTACTGAAGCATGATCACGTTGTTCCTTTTCCACCATGAAATAATTTATTAACTCTTGCCAATGAGATGGGCACGTTCTTTATTGATAAGATCAGAACGATTTACGCTAAGCTTGATAAATTAACATCTTTAGCTTTATTAGAAGTTTTTAGCGATGATACTGAATCATGGTCTGGTGCTTTGATGGATCATTTTAAACTATTGTCAGAAGGAGATGTGCGTAAACTCATTGAAGGTTTTCCTAAGAAAAGTTGTATTTTGGATCCCATGCCAACGTCTTTGGTGATTAACTGTACTGACGTGCTTCTTCCAGTTATTACTAAAGTCATTAATCTGTCCCTGGAGTCTGGTTCGTTCGCATTAAACTGGAAATGTGCACTGGTTTATCCGTTATTAAAGAAGACCGGTCTTGATCTGGTATTTAAGAACTATAGGCCAGTCAGTAATCTTCAGTATGTGTCAAAACTTACTGAAAGAGCTGTCTTCAATCAGTTGCATGAACATATGATGGCAAATAGCATTTATCCCTTATTCCAGTCTGCATATAGAAAATACCACGGTGCTGAGACTGCATTACTGAGAGTAATGAATGATATTCTTTTAAAGATGAACTCCCAACATGTAACGTTATTGGTTCTATTGGATCTTAGCGCAGCATTTGACACAGTGTCCCATGATGTGTTGCTCGATCGTTTCCATAATGATGTTGGTTTACGTGGGAATGCTCTCAAATGGTTCCACTCCTATCTTTCTCAAAGCCAGCGGGTCTCTATACATGGTACTCTGTCCAATTAGCTTGAATTGGACTGTGGTGTTCCACAGGGCTCTTGCCTTGGACCTTTATTATTCATGGTTTATGCATCAAAGCTATTTGCTATCATAAAGAAACATCTTCCTAGTGTGCATTGCTTTGCTGATGATACGCAATTGTATCTTAGTTTCAAGTCTGATGATAAGTCTTGTCTTGATGAAGCTGTCAGTGCTATGAATAGATGTATTTGTGATTTAAGAAAATGGATGATTAGGGATAGGCTAATGATTAATGACGATAAAACTGAGTTGATCTTAATAGGAACTAGACAACAATTAGGTAAGATCAACGATGAATGGAATATTTCCGTAGGTGATTGTGATATTTATCCTAGTTAATGTGTTAGAAATCTCGGTGCATGGTTTGATAATAAGTTGTCAATGTCAACGCACGTTAATAAAATTTGTAATTCCGCGTTTTATCACCTACATAATATTAGGAGGATTAAGAATTATTTATCTCGCGATTCGTTATTAACGCTTATTCATGTTTTTATCACTAGTCGTTTAGACTATTGTAATGGACTTTTGTATGGCCTTCCTAAGTCGCAAATAGCCAAATTGCAACGTGTGCAGAAAGCTGCGGCTAGACTTGTACTGAGTTTAAGTAAGTATTCGCATATTTCTCCTACGCTTTGTCAACTTCACTGTTACCAGTATAACATCGTGTTCATTTTAAGATCATAATTTTAACATTTAAAGCTATCCATGGATGGGCGCCTATGTATATCATTGAACTAATTAAAATCAAGCCTACGTCTGTATATAATCTTAGATCAAATCAAAGTTTATTACTTGACCCTCCTAAGGGGAAAATGCTTGCCACGTTGGTGGACAGATCATTCTCTGCTGCTGCCCCGTACTTATGGAATGCTCTGCCAGCTGAATTACGTGATATTCAATCATTTTCCATTTTTTAAATGTAAGCTGAAAACTTATTTATTTCGTGCAGCTTTCTCAAAGTACCCTGTCTGACAATTACTTTTATTAGTATTACTAGTTAAGGTCCTTATTAAGATCCTTATTCCTAATTAAGATCCTTATTATGGATATTCCATATTATTCTTATTTTTAACATACATCTTTAATATTAATGTACATGTAATTAGTTTTATAAATTTGAATTTACTGTAGTATTCTAAGTTGTTAAGCGCTGTTGATCATTGAATGAAAAAAGCGCTCTAGAAGTTATTAAATTAAATTAAATTAAATTAAATTGGATTAAGTTGGATTTAGGTGAGTGGACTTAATATGATTGGCTACATTGGCTGTTCGATTACAGCAACTGTTCGATCACACTGTCCGATTTCAACTCTACATAATGATCAGTAAAAAATAAAGTACCTGATGCACTAATCACATTTGAGGAATTTGTAGTAGTCATGCTCTTTGCGGACTGACTCACGTCAACCCGTCGGCCCTGCACATACGCGTCAGTTTTTATTACAGTTTACTATGATTGCAAGGCGAGCGTGGCCGGACAAGTCATATGATAAAGTTACTTATGCTTGCCGGTCATGTAAAGGATTTAACCTTGGAGCATTCGTAAAGCGTAGGTTTATATAGCTTGCGTGCACGCGCTCATTGGCGCTGCGGCAGGAGCGGCGAGGCCCGTGCGATTTAAGCCGGCGAGAGATTGGCCAGATTTCTGTGAGTAGCCTTAAAAGTGTATACTATTTGAAAACAATTGGTAAAGACGGTCGAATTTTAAATACTTCAAGTGGTATTAGAAGAGAGGGAAAGACGTTTTCTGATAAAATGATAGGGAAGCTCACATGCATAAGAGATATTGAGTGTTGGAAGAGATGCACAACTTTTTTGTTCCAAAAGGGAATCTATAGAGAGTAATGATTTAACTTACGAATGCAATCGACAAGAAAGAGAATTAACCCGAGGCTTACCTGACCGAAAAAAAAAAAAGGAGTGTGTCATGAAGTTCTGTTGGCTTCTGTTGCCACATGTACAATTGATCCCCGGTTTCACGGTCGTTAATCAAGCCCCTCTAAGTCAAAATTGATAGGTCGATATACTTAATTACAAGGATATGGCATGCAAGGAAATATTAAAAAAGAGATCTACTTTTTGCGACGTGTAATTCTTAATCTAGATTCCATAAGGTTACAAATGGTATATTTTAGTGGCTTGAAAAAAATCTAAAAATCATACCAATAACATTTCTCTTACCAAAGTGCTCGTCTGGCTCAGGTGGTAATATATATTTTTCCCCATTTGGCTCAGTCTCTACGAAGAAGTCCATGGGTTTCCTAAAAAATTAAAAAGCAATCAAACTAAAATATTATTGGAATTTACAGTGGAAAAGAGAAATACATTATTCGCATGGAAACGAACATTCAAGAGGTGTAATGATCATTACAAAAGAAGGGCTTGGTTTAAAAATAATTGAGTTCCAACAAGACCATGGAGGTCCCTTCATTATTTTCAATACGATAAAACAAGATTCCATTTATGTGCCTAACAAAGTGTAGGACCTGAAAGATTTTATTTATCAAAAGGAAATCGACTCCCTTTTACTCATTCGTGGTGATTTTAACGTCGCACCAAATCCATGTATCGACTGCTGGAGGAAAACCAGTGCAAAAAGAATAGTTTAGCCAAATCAAGGAGCTTTGTTTTACAGCCCATTTGATGAACGTTTGGAGAATTGCCAAACAATTCACGTGGAGTGAGAAAACTCCTTTCCTAGAAAGGAGCTCATTGGATTTTTGGTTAATTAGTGACTGCTTACAAGACGATGTTTAAATACGTTAATTAAAGTAGCAATTAACACTGACTACGCCGCAATCATCCTTAGAATGGCAAGCATTGAATACCATCAACATGGTCCATCAAATTGGAGATTCAAAGCCAGTCGACTCCTTAACGACCTTAATTACATCAAAGTGATCAACCACGCCTATACCCAAAACGGGAAATTTAAATTCCAATAAGTTAATGATAAAAGAGTCCTATAGGGCATTATAAAATATATATGGAGCTAAAAGAACAACAACAACAACAACAATTTAACATTTATATAGCGCAAACTACTATATAGATAATCAGTCGCGCTTTACAATCAGTTAAGGTGAGATCGGACGTCAGAATTCATCAGGCGCAATATGCAGCCACTTCAGTCCATGTATTGATCTCACCTTCCCTCTCCAATTCACCCTAGATTAGACACTACACAAAGATAGACCACAACACCGGGCACTACGTGCCCTACTCTTTTCTTTAACGTCCCACAATTTTTATCACATATAAGGGCTTGTGAGACGGGACCTCCATTTATCGTCCCTATCCGAGAAGACTAGAAAGTCTAACCATTTGCAAATATTATTACAAAGGCAGCACTTTCTTCTCAGTTATTTAAAGACCCTGAGTGTTGGTCCGGCCGGAGTCGAACTCTCGACCTCCCGTACAACAGTCCAGCGCTATACCAACTGAGCTAACCGGGAGGCGGAAAAACAAAATGGAAATGGAAAAGAAATGGAAAAACAAAATTATTAGAACATTTCGAGAAACGGTGTGCTTCTGATTCGCGTGAAAGAAATGTCTCGGCTTTGCAAGTCAATTATTGCCCCCATTGCTTCTCAATCTTTTTGTAAGGAATAGCCAAACTCACAACTATGATACCAGAACAGCCAGTAATTATCGAACGCATCTGTGCCGTACAAATCTCAAGCAATTCTCTACCAAGGTCCTAAAATTTGGAACTCTCCCCCTATTTCAGTCACTCGTTCATCAAACTTTCTCAGCTTTAAGACGAAATTGCAAGCGTTTTTACTTATAAAATCACTGAATTGGCCAAGTCACACATTCGCAGCACTTTTTATCTACTTGATTGATTATTGTAAATGAGGTGGCTCTCTCATAAGCCCGGTGGCTTCTTGGGTCTACTCGCCTTCTAGCCGTTATCGCTGTAATTAAATATTTTTATTGTTGAAATAAGGCAAATAAAAGATAATGATGATGATTAAAGTCAAACACGAGCATTTGAATGACCACATTACAAAAGGTTTTGTTGTGTGGCCAAGAGTTCAATGGCTCAAGTAAGGTGAAAGAATCATCAATAATTCTTCAATTTGATGAAGCTAAATAAATCGAAAAGTACTGTGAGAAGGATTTATAAAAGCGATTGCAACTGACACGTCAGCCCAAAACGCTTCTCTAAGAACTCAGTTATTTCTACTCCAGTGCTAAACAATCACAGAGTTGTGCTGAAATTAGCAACGAATTTCTCTCTCCAGCAAATATCCCAAACTTTTCCAATGAAGAGCGTAGTAAATGCGAAGGCTAACATAGTGCGCGTCCAGAAAAGCTCTCTCAAGGAGGAGATAAGAAGCTCTTTAAGGGACACAATGAAATTCTCTTTGAAACACGGTGGCGTCTGTCCTGTCACCTGGGAGCAAGCTGCAGAAGATTGCTCCGCCTGGGGCACTCTGGTTCATTCTGATGTCGTGACGTAGGCAGCGAGGTGTGTGTAGAGAGCGGTAGAAGAAAACCCAACCACTACAATGCAGATCATTTCCTAGGCTCAACCTGGCCAAACCCCAGCAATCCGTGTCCGCATTGGACTTTTCGGTCGTCTTCGCACCCACAACGCCCAGTAATAAATGAAGTCGTGGTCACCTTCGCCAACGAAGGACGAGCATCATCCTCAATGAGATAATATTGATTGATCCATAATCTCAACTTTCCTGTAACTATCAAGCTTGGGTGGCTAACTACGGCTTCTCATTGTTAAAATGATGCGTAAATGCGCGGCCATTCTGCTTGCCTTTGGCAGATGTACACGCGCTTTCGCAAAAATAGCACTAATAAACATGACAATAAATAATGCTAAATGTCATAATCCTACGCTGGTGATAAATAAAGGTGATACATACATGTAACATAAATCAACTTTATTATTTTCCGGTAAGAGCAGAGCCGCATCAAGGGAGGAGAAGAGGCGCAGAGCCGAATAAGGCCCGGCCCCCCCCCCCCCCCCCCCGATGCGGCCCGCCCAAGCCGCCAGACATATGGATGGAGAAGGGAAGAATCGGGTGCAGGATGAAGGAATGTTCTTGGTGAGAAGATGGGCCACGGACAAACGACGTGCTAAAGGCTGGGAAATGTACAGGAGCACGGCGTCGGAAGACCAGTCGCTTTGAAGGCTGATAAGTTCAACAGGCGCACCACAATGGAAGGCGAAGGTTGCTCCACGACGAAAGCTATGACCAGAAAGCAACGTGTGAACAGTACAAAGGCGAACTAAAATTGATATATTGGATAAACGTATTTCAACCAGAGTCAATCATTAACCATCTGGCGCTCCGCATTCTAATGGCATTGGACAGAGTCCAATACCTCACATCTTTGTCATATTTTTAAGAAATACGCGACAAGACTACAGCTCTTGAATGATTATCTAGTTTTATATAAACGAATAATAATGGTTTGAGCCGCACACTAAGGCATGAAGATATAAATGGAGAGGACGACATCCTCGTTCAATGTCTAAATGTATCGTGCACAGACTATTCGAATTCACGAAACGGACATAAAACCAATCACTATCCACTAGAGGGAACGAGTTTGTAAAGGAGAAGTTTCTTTGTACGTAACGCTCTCTCCAGTACCTCAGCGCAGAAGAGCTACCACTGACATCAAACACGAGTTCTCAACGAGTCGTTCCTAGGTCTATTCAATCACTGGGATCCGGCTATCTCCTCACTAATTGTATTATATGTGTTAATGAATATGCGATAAGGTAAATTTACAAAACTTTCGTGTACTTTTTATCCATTCATTTTAACCTTTCACGCGCCAGTTAGGTTGCATGATTACGGACCAGTTTTAAGATGCCAAGACCAATCAAGCGCATTGAAACCGACCGTAACAGATGTTACTAAAAACGAAGAACGGGGAATGAGAAATGAAGAGAACGAACGGAGAACGGAGAACATCCGGTAATGGGCACGAGGCAGCGTGTATGGGAAACGGGAAAAGAGAAAATGGGTAATTAGGAATGGCAATTTGGGACCGAAAGTATAGCAGCAATCCACAAATCATATTGTTGGATGAGAAAACGAAGGAAGAGGAATCGTGGAAGGGATAACGAGTAACGTTAAAGTCGCCTAAAGTCGTTAATGATAGAGCAATATGATAAGGGTTCCACCCTTTTCGATTGACCCTTTCCGATCATAAGGATCAGAGGAAAAGGCATGGTAACTGAATCTTCACATTATGTTCATGCACAAGATAGTGCAGTAAATGGTTTGAACCCGGGGGTAAGATGTGAAGGTGTAGTCTGATCGTCCGGGTGAGTGTAGTCCTGAGAAGGACTGTTGTCGGTGGTAGTGACTGACGTTTCGACAACCTGTGCAGAAGTCATCATCAGAGTCAAGTGAATGATTGTTGTCAGTAGAATGATTGTTGTCAGCACAAGATAGTGTACTCTCAGAGTGCCTCACCTCTTGCAGACGTAAATATGGGTACTGTTTGAGGGGGGGGGGATAACCCTACTCTCGACTACGAGCAATGGCTTCCACATACACGGAAACCTCATATTATAATGGTCATGCACCTGTCTAGCTCCTGTGTTGGCTTAAGTAATTCCAACATGAAGACAATACTGATGTAGGAGATATGACGATGAGCTCTCTTCCTTTTTCTTTCTCTAGCAACTACCTGCTTAAAGTGAGTTGCTATCTTGTATTCAATTGTGGAAAAGTTGATGAAAGGGTTGGCACTGTGTATTATAATTAGAAAATAATAAATATAAAAATATGATTGATCACAAGAAAAATGATGACAAGTGACTGTAATAATTTTTTTATTATTATTGGATTAACAACAAAAAAAAGGTTATCTTGGAGAAAGGCTTAATTATTGCTACCTACTTTTACATTGAGCAGAAAAAAAACATGATCAAAAGTCAACTGAACTGAAACCAAAGTTTGAACACTTTACTTTCCCTGAATAAAAGAGTGACAAAAATGGGCCATTTCTCCATAAATCTGCACTAGCTCCCTAACCAAATCTATATGTTTGAACTTTGTAATTTCACGAAACCTTCTAAAGGCATAAATCTTTATAATTATCTATCGTAAGATTTTGATAGTCATAAAGCATCATCCATCGTGGCGGTCGGTCGCTGCTTAAGGCTCTCTGCAAACTTATGTGTTTTTCACTCTTTTGAAAGCTACAAGGTCTCATATTTACGGAAGAGCCCTTTGCTTAACGACAGAGAGATATATTTTGCATCCCAAATGAACTGCAGGACTAAAGTTACGGGTGCTTCATTTCATAGAAACGAGTCGACCCGAAGGCAAGAGTCTAATAGACGGCTGAAGAGTGTAATGCTCTGTAAGCTTTTTCATCGTGCCTGTTTTGCATTAGCTCTTATTGCTCTCGCAAATTAACAACAAAACTTTTGACGTACTAACTTTGTCCGAGACTTGGCTGGATTCTTCTACAAGTGATGCAGAAATGAACTCCCTGGATTTGTGTACATAAGGCAAGATCGATATGGTGGAGTTGCCATATGCGTTCGAGAAGATTTGGCGTTCGTTTTCGGAACGATATCAATACTGGTGGTCTGGAATGTTTATGGCCATGGATTGAATTAATTGAAGACAAATGCAAACCAATGCTATCGTGTTGCGCCCATAGAGTACCAGATACACAAACCAATCCTTTATTTCGTTTCTGCGAGATAGTATGCTAGGCCGTTGATCTTGAAAATCGGATGTAGTCATTTTAGGAGATCTTAACGTTAATTTGATGCTAAATTCAAATTTTCCTGAGAAAGATAAACGAGAACTTCTCAAATTTTCGCGCGCTTTTGATTTGACTCAGCTAATAAATGAGCCCACTTGAATATCTGACACCTCGCGGAGCTGCTTGATTTGATTTTTGTCACTGATGAACATCGTATTGTTAAATCTGGTGTTATTCCGGTTCCGCTGAGTGACCATTACCTGGTATTTTGCATTTTGAAGGCCGGTGTTTAAATAAAAGTTCAACCAAGAATGTTTGAGAACCGCTCTTATACGAATTTCGAAGCGATTTTATTTCATGAAAATCTTGAGAATATGTATATCTTATTAGACGTTTTGTTTTGTAGTATCGCTGAGTATTTTTTACGAGTTATGCCGTATAAAATACAAACAACGAGTAAAAATACTCAGGAGCGTGATCGTCTGCAACATCTGAATAGGTGGTTTGCACGTTACGTCATTGCCGCTATGTTGGTGGACTTAAACAATCGATATCTCATTATCTTCTTTTGTTCGTCCACCAGTATTTGTTCCTTTCACCATTGTTACCTGTGTTTCTAGAGATTGGTTGCAAACCACCTAT
The DNA here is from genome assembly GCF_964205215.1 of Stylophora pistillata. Taxonomy (NCBI): domain Eukaryota; kingdom Metazoa; phylum Cnidaria; class Anthozoa; order Scleractinia; family Pocilloporidae; genus Stylophora; species Stylophora pistillata. Next base: position 30,052,699 of record NC_142524.1, read on the forward strand.
TGAATTTTTTCCAAGTAAGTGAAGTGTCATCAATAATGTTTTCATTCTCGACAATGTGCCAGGGAATATTTCATTTGATCTTTTTCAATAATAAACATCGCATTGTTAAATCTGGTGTTATTCCGGTACCGCAATGAATTTAGACTTGGTGTTCAAAATGCGATCGGATATGACGCATTGAACATTTCCTGAGGTCAAGTTCCGATTGCAAACTTCGTTTATAGCTTTCCACATTTTATTATGATCCCCTTTGGCTTCCTAAATCATATCACAATAATATTTTCGTCTTGGTAGATTTTACTAAGCACTTCACCTTGTTCCTCGACTTCCTATAAGTGTTCTAGTGACTGACTAACTTTGATTTACGTGCATTTGCTTTGAATACTTTTTGTGCATCTGTAGGCAGGCGCCTGGCTGTCATAAAAGGGAATACCAGGTCGAATCGTAACGTAGTCTTAGAGCAACCGTTATCTCGGCTCCGCTAAACCGAGTTACAGGAATAGTTCGTGCTTCAGCAGCTTACGGCTTGGACGAAATCAGTGCGAGACTGCTCAAGACCTCTGCTTACACGATCATACCATTTATCACAAAGCTATTGAGTTTTTGGATTCGTACTGGCACATTTCCTAAATTGTGGAAATGCTCAAAAATCACAGCTTTGTTTAAATCGGGAAACCTGACAAATGCGTCGAACTATCGACCTATTTCTATCCTACCTACACTCAGTAAAATTCTTGAGAAAGCTGTACATTAAGAATTATACCAGTACTTAGTTACCAACAATCTACTTACGAGGAAACAAAATAACCCGGATATATCAACAAAGTTGAAGTGGTAAATTGGCCACCGTAACAATTACAAAAGCTGACGTTTCGAGCGTTAGCCCTTCGTCGGAGCGACTAGAGGAATTGTGGGTTGTGTGTGCTTTTAAAGGCAGAGAATGGAGCTACGTTATCGGTGGGAGCATGGCAACAAGAAAAACAAGAATAAATTAGTGGAATGAAAAGCGTTCGTTGATCCCTGTGGGATTTAGACTGCCGGTTTGAAAGATGAGCTTTTGTTCAAGATTTTTACGGCTTTCCGTGCTACCTAAGTGTAAGGAAAGACCGCAGATTGCCATATGTTGCTTAGAATGATTAGGTAAATTAAAATGTCTAGCGACTGGTTTCGATGTGTCCTTGTCATTCTTTTCCACGTCTCGAAGGTGTTCTCGGAATCGGTCACCTAGTCTTCTGCCTGTTTCGCCGATGTATATCTTTTTGCAATAAGTGCAAGTTATGCAATAGATTACATTGGCGGAGGTGCACGTGAAGTGATCGGTGATCTTAATGGATCGGTTAGTTCCCGATATTTTATCAGTGTTGTGAATGAAAGGAAACGTTTCGCATCGTGCACGAGCGCATTTAAAAGTGCCTGGTTGGTCATTAGTCTGAAAAGAACTTCTGATCAAAAATTACCTATGTTTTTGTCGCGTTTGAATGAAATGAGCGGAGGCTGCGAAAAGATAGTGCTTGTCTCTGGATCGTTTTGAAGTAATTTAAAGTTTTTAAGAATGATGGATTTACGGGGAAACAGTTCGGATTCAGGAACGGGCTTTCTACTGAATCTGGATTGACATCTTTTGCTGATGAAGTTTCATTAAATGCAGAACAAGGTAAAGTATGTGGGGCCGTGTTTTTGGATTTAACCAAGGCCTTCGTCACCGTGGACCACGGGATTCTGTTACGCGAGCTCTCTGAGACTGGTTTATGCGAGAACTCGCTTCGGTGGTTTCGCTCTTACATCACTAATAGGAAACAGCGCAAATGTTGTGGGAGCGAGTTGTCCGACGAGTTGGCAGTCACCCACGGGGTTCCTCAGGGAAGTATTTTGGGCCCCTTGTTATTTGCCATCTACATCAACGATTTTCCAAGCGTCTTTGGTGTCTGTTAGGCGTCTCTCTATGCAGACGACACGGCGATCCACGTCCTCCCAGGAGTCGACTGACTGGCTCAATCTAGACCTCCTGGCGCTGGCTAAATGGCTAAGTGAACATTAATTAACACTGAACTGATCTGGACAAAACCAAATGCATGATCATAGGCAGCAGCAGGAAAATAGAAACAAAGCAGCTCTAACTCAGTGTGTCAATTTTTAACCATTACGTGAACAATGTCAGTTGTTTTAAATATCTTTGAATTTTGATATCGTCTGATTTTACTTGGACTAATCATGTCGAATACATTGCAGGGAAATTAACCAAAGGCATGGGCTACTCAAGCGTGTTAAGCATTTATTACCGTTAAGGGCGCACATCCTTTTATGAAAGTCTTGTCATGCCCTTATTTGAGTACGCAGATCTAGTTTAGGGTGACAAGCACAATGTAACTTTAATGTTTAGCCTAGAAGTTTTGCAAAATAAGGCAGTATTCATTTGCGTCGCATGCATTAGCGAATCTGAAGTGGATACCGTTGGAGAAAAGGCGTTTCCAGCGAAGATGTGTTCCTGTAGACAGTGTCTATATGGATTTATAAACCATGAATTGACTTTAGTAACAGCAACAGCAACATAACTACAACACAAGAAATAAAGTCAATCTTAGACTCCCCAGCGTGAGGGAGAACTGGGGAAAACAAAGAACCGCATATATATCATGCTGTAAATGGCTTAAATTCACTTAGCCAGGTAGTAAGAGAATCTACTAATGTAATGCAAAACATTTTTTAACAAAATTGTAGATAACCCACTTGATGTTCTGCACCCTCTTATTCCTTCCAATGAGAGACCAACTAAGGACCTCAGGAAGGCTAGACCATATCGTATAAAGCCATGTAAGACCAATAGGTGTCGTGACACTTTTATCAACAAATGTGTAGTTTTTTTTAGCAATTCAACCGCGCTAATTCTAAAATTTTATATTCGTAGTCGTAGTCGCAGGATTCTTATTGTAAGCATGCAAGTAATTTTGTAATTATATTTATAAAATTTCCCCTTCTATTCATCGTAAACCTTAGCAATTCAGTCCATGCTGCTATTAAGGTATTGAATAAACCATTCTTTTCCTTCTTCTTCTTCTTCTTATTCTTCTTCTTCTTCTTAATACATTCAAGCGACATGTTTTTTTTTAACATTTTAATTTACTGGTAATTTTTTTCTTTTTTTTATGTATATAGTTTAGTCTTAATCTTCGAGTTCCTTCTCGAGAACCACTTTTTGTGAAAAAATTTCCTCAATATAAATCATTATTGTAGTATTTTTGTACATTTTATCTTTATCAGTTTGATGATTAACATACGAGTATGAGCTCCTGCTATGATCTTCTATGCCCAGAAAAGCCTTTTACCGTAAACATGGCTGCCAGGCCAATATTGTTCCGTGACTAAAGTGCACGTGTGAACATTACGCGCGCACCTGCACTAACTACATATTGACAAAATCAAGAGATTTGGAGAAACCGAGGAACCGAGGAGGAACTGTGAGCAACAACTTCAATGGAAATACCACTCACGTACTTTTTCCTCGAGAAGCAGGTTATCATTCTGGCCTGCAATCTTTACGAACCACACCCACAGAAACAGTCCACCTTGTGTCTATTGACTGGCTACCTGCTTTTATTATCCAACTACACCTAGACGAGTACAAATATAACGCGGTATTTGTACTCGTCTATTGTAGAGTACCGGTTAAACAGGTTTTCTCGCATCGCGCAAGCGAAGAATTGGATTTGAGTTCCAAAAAAAAAAGAAAGTGGTGGACAATAGGCTCTTTGCAGCTGGAGGTCACGTGCTTGGATACTGCATTGCAACACAAAACTGGAGAGCAAGCGCTCCAGTAAACAAACTCTCGCTCCGATGAAGGGCTAACGCTCGAAACGTCAGCTTTTGTAATCGTTACGGTGGCCAATTTGCCACTTGAACTTTGTTGATATATCCAAGTTAAACTCTCGTGAGGTCAAGCATATCTGGCTTCAGACAATAGTTTTCTGTTCATTACGCTCAATCCTTTTGAAATATCCACAAAAACTGTAAGATACTTACTAAATCTCTCGTTCGGACTCGATTTTTGGATGGAAAGCACGATAATTTTCTCGAAATCGTGAAAAAACTGTCACCAACAACCTGCTCGACGGCTAAGAAACATGGCGGCTTCGCAAGGTATGTACTTCAAAAAATATACTTTTTTCTGCTTTTTTTTCAGTTATTGGACTTATAAAGTCTATGAAAATAAAACATTAGATCGAAAATAGCAATCGAGTGGAATTTTACGTCATTTTACGCTCGATTTCTTACGATATTATGAGAGTAATTATGCGTTTTACATTGAGACTAAACGCAATGCTAAAATTCACTGTAGATTTGGAAACTACCGACGAGCCATCAGACCCGAAGAAGAAATCTTCGTACCTTGTTGTGTTCCCTTGTGTAACGTGGATTCTAAATATCATCCTGAATTAAAGTTACACCGCTTACCTGGCCGGGCAAAGGATGACCAAATGCGCATGGCTTTGTTGTAGTCTAGACAGAAAAGTTTATGATCTTGGTGCAGTAAAATGGTCAGAATCCATTTGGCTTGTTAAAAATAAAAGTTGTCAAAGAAGGTGAAACTTCATTTGACAATTTCAGACATCTAACTAAGGACCAGAACACTAACCAGTACAAACTGAAGACAACAGACATTCATTACTACCAGATTCAGTGCCAGCTTGGACTCAC